>NW_008591322.1:7047-36790 GCF_000691845.1 Merops nubicus
CCCTACATACTACATAAAATACTTGTCATTCAGCATACATTTTTTCAAGTGTAATTTAATTAAAATAAATGAGAAACATTCAAGTTAAATTTAGCATAACAAAATGTATTAGCCTCATGATACGATAAGAACGTATATATTTCCAACACTTTTTTCCAGTGCATTTATTCTATTACTTTTTTTTTGTCCCAGTAGATGAATATCAAATTTTCTTAGTATACTTATAAAAATGAACCTGCCTAGAAAAAAAATCCAACTCATGAGATACAAAATTTAAGGTAACCTCTACACAGGTTACTTGTTTTTCAACTCTGGCATCTCAAATCAGTATTTCCAATTTACTTTTTAATAAATAGATACTCCTAACTATAGTAAAAAAAGAGATATTATTTCCCTTTTTAAGGCATTTTGTTGAAATTTGTTGTATGGAAAATGAATTTGGCTTTAGAAGGAAAAAAGAAGCAATAGAATGCTGTATTTTAACTTACCTATTGGAGAAAAGTCAATGGGATAGAGCAAAAATACTGCTGTAAAGTCATCATTTTTAAAAGAGATAAGAGTATTACTTGATTATGAGTACGACCAAGAAATACTTGGTTTGGATTTAAATTTGACTTTTTTTATGTCAACATGAATTATATGGTATGCAAACCATGCCTAAAACTGAGAAATGGACTTTATAATATTGTATGTTGTACAAGTTGATTTGCATTCACTAGTTACAATGTATATCTTCATGACTTCAAGTAGGTTAAGATTTCCAGACAGCACACCAAGAGGTGTGTGCTTTCACTGGCTATGACACTGAGTTAGAGGAGTCTTTATGAAGGCTTTAAATATACCTTTCTTTCCCAACTGTCTATGTAGAGAATGTAGATCTTTAGTCCAGAAGACCTAATCCAGCTGCTGCCTAAAATTGAGGCAACTGTTAGGAGCCTGAATAAGATAGAATGATTCCTAATGAGTAAAAGAGGTCACCTAAGCATCCCAATTTTTCAAAAGAAAAAAAAATATAATTGACACTGTAGAACAGTCACGTAAGTGCAAGTAATTGCTTTCCTTGCATCCTGAAAACATGCAAAAATTGCATGTCCTTAGCAAAAAGTTGCTGGGTTGCATGAAACCTATACAAGCCTGCTATTCCTCTAGCATGTGACAGAGGAAAAAGAGTTGTCTTCAAGCAAAATATGCAAAATTATGCCTAATGGAAAAATCAGAGAGAAATATAGCAGCAAAGTGAATAAATAAATAAAAACATCAGTTATATCCTCTAGACCTACCAAAACTGCTATTACAGTTATTGAACTATAATTAGAAGTGGAAAAGTGACTGTCAACAACCAGCAGAGACCTAACTGGGATAAAGAGGAGAAAGCTGAGAGTCCCCTCCCCCCCCCTCAGTATTTAGAAATATAATGTGATCGTTTCTACACAAGTAAAGTTGCATGCCTTTGTTTCAGAAGTGCAATGCCTTTAAACATCTAAATATCTGTTGAATAACATATCTAAAATTCTAATTTGTTTGCTAATAAATACCTGAGAGTTCAAAAATAAGTGTTGCAACCACTTCCTTTATTTTGAAGAATGATTCTAAATGTTGATTTTATACCCCTGTGGATCTCTTGTAAAAGAATTTAGTTATCTGAACACTTTCTTATCTGGGGAATCTGTGTATTTGTGATGCTGCTTTATTAAAGTTTTCAGAGAAAGCAGTTTTTTAATTTAATTTCCAAGTTGCCCAAGTCTAAATTTATAGCAAAGAGTCAATAAGGAGAGATTCACTAGTGCTGGGCTGACAGAAGACTTGTGATTGTCCTCCTCAAAGATATGGTTTTTCACAGTTATGTAAAGAACAGACAAAACAGGAAAACAGACATTTGAAGTCTGAATTGTCCAAGTTCACACAGTAAGTGAAGCGAGAGATAAGAAGTCCATACAGCTCCACAGGATTTCCAAACAAGCTGTATATTAATTAGGATATGCTATTTGTGATATTAGATAAGTCACAAGAATTTCCAAATAGCAGTATTGACCTTTTCTCTCTCTCTCTCTCTCTCTCTTTTTTTTTTTTTAAGGAAATAAATTAAGGAAGAAAAACTCCCCAGTGCAGCTCATGCCTTAGTGATCACAAGAGTGATCAAAAGGTGCACAGCAAGAAAATACATCTTAAAGATCTTTCATTAAATTTTCACGATAAATGGTGACTATACAGAGCCAAAAAAGATAGGCTTTTCCTTTGGCAATATTGTTTTTCTAAAGAAATAAACTCAATAAATTTCATTATCTTCTGAATATTTTAACTACAACATTTGTGAATTTTGGGGCCATTTTGGAAACAATTCTCTTTCTCTGGCATTATATTTACCTCTGAGATAAAACACAGCTGCACAAATCTTTACAGCTAGAAAAAGGACAGGTACAGAAAACTAACGTGATGTTTTCTCAGAGAATGATCAATAAAAAAAAAAAACAAACAAAAACAAACCCTTTCTGCAGAAATCTTCAAATAATAAAAATATACTAATTTATTTTTAACAAAGATAAAACCTATGATGGTGGTATTTTCACTGTTATGCCTAACGTACAGTATTTATTACCTGAATTAATCAAAAGAATATAAAATAGGATAGCTATAAACATTAAAATAAACTGTGGTCAATAACATTCCTTAAAATTGGGATGTGGTATTTTTCAAGCCTGAAAATATTAACATATTTTATTAACATTACCATATTTCAGAAATAAGCCCACGCTGCCCAGTCCTTTTCTTGGTTACAAGACAGGACTCCTAATCAGCAAACCATTTTTTTGTTGCAAAATTTTGCTCACAACCAGTATCCATGTCACCATAAGCAGTCAGTCCATTTACATCAGCACAAACAAGAAGTCATATTGTTTTTTGAAGGCTGTTCTGAAGATGCTCTGAAGATGAAATTTGCTTTCTGAAGAAGACAGTAAGCCTCAGTGAGGCCAAAACATTGCTGGAGGATGTTCTTCACTGCACGAAATCCATGTGCTTAAATACGCCTGTTGGCTCTTAATACACTACTCAAGAGCTTTTTGGATTTGAAGTGAGCTTTTCAGAAGACATAGCAATACTGAGGATCCACAGCTACTCCCAAAACTTCTGAAAGAACAGAGCAGTCATACTCTTTTCTCACTCAAACACAAACCTCTGTCCTTATTATGATCTGACACTTTACCAGGCAAAGTGATGGTATAAAAGCTCTTCTCCACACCTAGGCAGCCATGACTGTGTATGATTTTACCATGATCTAACCTGATCTAGCCTGATATTATGGCTAAAAACTTGCTGTTCTAATCACATTATTTTAGATAGAAAACATGTTATGCTGTGTGCAAGAATAGGGATAAATTTGTCAGAAATACTTTGAGATCAACACTCAGAAGAGGAACTTCTGCTCTGCACTTAACTTTCTTATTGCATTTATAACAGAACATTTTGTTTTCAGTTGTCTTGCTGCTGATGATATTTATAATGTTTCCAGCCTTTAATTTTTGTCTTTCCTGTCACAGCTGCAGCTTACATTGTACCCTGTAGAGATTCACTGTCTTTCTTTCCCTGGAGATGTATAACACTATACGTAGTTGTGATGATAACTTACATATACAAGTCATATACAAGTAATATAAAGCTGCTTTTTTTTTTTTTTTTTTTTTTTTTTTTTTTTTTTTGACAAAAACAGGGGAGGAACATTTACACCAGCTTCCAATCTTATGTGCCACTTTCTCCTCCTTCAGAACCAAGCTGGCACTTCTCATCTTGAATAGCTTTAAAATTGCTCATAGCAATCAATGACAACTGAGGCATCACTAAATTTCTTTTATCTCCAAGCTCCAATTTAGATCAGTCATTAAGCTTGAGTAAGCTTGAACTGTCAGAACATTGTCCCTCATCACATACTCTAAGCACAAGAAGTCAACTTCAAAATCAAATTTGTTCTGTCTCTTACTACATTTTGTAATGGTCTAGTATGAACAATAAACTTTACTGAAATAGTGCTGTCAGTCTTTTGAACTCATATAACTATACAGGCTTTTTATCTAAGGAAGGCTGCTGTATCTCAGATATGTTCCATGTTAAATCATTTCCTTATATTTCTTCTTTTATGCTGTTTGATCTTGTTAGCAATGTCTACTACAGTTCTGTATAGTGCCTTTTTTATAAGCATACATTTTAAAAACATAAAATGAAAACAAATTCAGGTATGAGAAAAAATCTAAGTATCTAAATATCTGATCTATCAAATATAAGAAGACCCATAGATATTCTGCAGTTTCTCCATATAAGCAGTCTTTGTTTCAGACAGGATTCAATCTTAAAAGAAAAATGTGCCAATTTCAAACCTCTGCTTGGGCTATATTTCTGAATTTATACTGGAGCCCTTTTCAACTGTTTCTTAAAAATAACTCCATTAATTTATAAATTCTTTATATTCTCCTGAAATCTCCTCTCATGAACAGACAAACTGAAAACAAAAATCTAGCCTGAACAGATTGTTTGATTTTCTGACAGTGATCTGATTTTTTGGTTAAGACCTAGTTTGTAAAAAAAGTTCTGTAAAAGCTCTGTGATTTACAGGACGTAAATACTGCAATCTGCTTCAAATTAAATTATTTACATGCTTTAACTTGTGTCAGCATTTTTAGAAAGCCCTAAAAGTAGAATGAACAAGCCAATACTGTCAAACAATGTTTTTCAATTGTCTCAAGTGAGTGGTAATCTTTGGCGGTTCTAACAGACACCTACCCAACTGCTCACTTACAACCCCTCCTCAACAGGAGGGGTGTGAAATAAGATGAAAAACCTTGATGTTGAAATAAAAGCAGGGAGATCACTTACTACTTGCTATCACAGGCAAAACAAACTTGATTTGGAAAATATTGTTTGATTACCAGTTGAGATGGTTTGGATAGTGAGAAACAAGACCAGAATTTACAACAAAACCTCTCCTCCCACTCTCCTCTTTTTCCCATGTTCCACTGTAGTCCTTTGTTCCTAGTTCTGTTACCTTTCACCTTCTGAACAACACAGAGGAGGTGGGAGTGGGGTTTATGGTTAGTACATAACAGTTCCTCTCTGCTGCTCCTTCCTCCTCACACTTTTCCCAGTTCCAGTGTGGGTCCTCTCCATGGTCCTTCAGGAAAAAAAATCTGCTGCAGCATGGGCTCTCTAGGGGCTGAAGTTCCTTCAGGATATGCTCCAGTGTGGCGTCCTCCATGGGCTGCACTGTGGATATCAACTCCAGCATGGTCCTCTCCATGCTGCAGGGGAATCTCAGCTCCCAGTGCCTCAAGTATGCCCTCCCATTCATTTTTCTCTGACTAGGTGTTTGTACTGGTTTCTCAAAGTTGTTTGTTTCTTTTTTTTTTTTTTTTTTTTTTTTTTTTTTGTTTTTGTGTTTGGTTTTTTTTTTTTGTTTTTTTTTTCTTCACTTTTCTGCCTCTCTAACATTTTTGTCCTTAAATATGTTTTAGTAGAAGCACCACACACTGGGCAGTCTCCTGTGATGGGTTCCACAGATGGTGGAACCAACTCTGTCTGGCACAGGACAGCCACTGATCTCTTCTCACAGAGGCCACCCTTGAAGCTCCTTTGATACCAAAACCTCATCACAAACACCCAGTACAAAAGCCCAAATCCCATGTTTGTGACTGGGGAATGTGCAGATTCTCAATTCTACAGGCTACAGCTGGCAGGAGACATGGGGGCAGCTCAATCAGGATCCTCTCTCTGTCAGAGCATCCTAATCCTAAAATTACAATGATTATTAAAAAAAGTGTCTGAGATGCTTTTTTTGGTATGTGATTTCTCATTGTATTTCTAAGACTTTTTTGCAGGGCAGAGTTGTTCAAAGAACACTTCAAAAATTGACTTGTTTCTAGTGTTGCTATCTCTCAAGTAATTTTTCCAGCTTTACATGTTTACTAAATAACTTCAATATCTTGAAAGGTTAGATATTTAAGGCCAAATTCCATTTTAATTAAGTCGTCTTTTAACCTACAATATGTTCAAAACTATTGATTCCAGGAATGTCTGTGTAGTAAGGAACTTCTCAATGTGAATAAGGGCAGAATATGACACAATAAAATATGCTTTTTTTCTGAAAATGAAAAGATTATTACGGGAGCTTCTTTGAGATAGTTTCCCACACTTTTCAGTCATCCACTAAAGAATTTAGTTAATAAAATTGGCTGTGATTTATAAATCATCTCAGAATGCTCAATATTTGCCTGGAAATAAAGGAAGGATCATGCAGATATAGGTGACAAAAGTTTAGATTTCATACTTGAACATATATACTTTAATTAATCCATTTGTCATTATTTAAATTTCTTAAATTATATTTCTTGTTAGGTCAGATGATGGAAGATCTCCCCATAATCACTTTTCTTTGTTTTTTAAGTGTAGCTATTTGTTGCAGCAGGTTTCATACTTTTTTAACAGGTGAAAAAGGATGTGTAATTAGCTGTAAACATAAGACAGAGATATCTTTGGTTCACTTCTATTCATCTGCAGTTGAAGACAGAGAAAGATGCATAACTAAAAAGTGAAAGAACTGAAGAGCTTTCAGATGAATATATATCACTATATAAGAACCTTGAATACAAAGTTGTAAAATAAGAGTTTGGTTCTTAACTATAATGTCTGTAACCTAGTCCTGGTGACTAAAGTGTTCATTCTTCAGCTTTCAGCCATCCAATTGTCAATCATCAGGACATATCTCCTTAGGACATGCACACAAGTACTTTTTGTCTAAGGTGCAGTGGTAGTAACAAATCTTTTGATCAAAGCAAAAAGGAGCTAGTAGGAAGAAATACCACCAGACTTTTTAAGAAAATACAGTAAGAGTAGCTAGCCACTCTTTTACAACTAAAAATAAGGTGTTTTAATTAGTCTTGATATGCAGAGCATTCATTCAAGTGTATAGACACATCAAATATGTATCTATATGCAACTGCATGAACTTATAGGTACTCATCTCTTAAGTAGGCACAATTTTTTTATGTTAGCAGTCTAAAGCAAGAGTCTAAAATGTAGCCAATGATTTAGGAAAATTACTGCACAAGTAAGATACCACGTAAAGTGACTGTTGCTGACTATTTTTGGTCTGTGACCTTCAAAATCGTTAAATGGTTTTTCAGATCATAGAGTTTTTCTGAGGTGTTACCACAATTTGGGGTCAGGGCAGCCCCTAGAACCATAACAGACGCTCTCTCCCCTCCCCCCACCCCTGAAAGGGAAAGGGAATAAGAGAGAGAGAGAGACTTGTTGATTAGAAAAGAACAGAAAACAGTTTTAATACTACCACTAGTAATAATAGTAATAATGATAACGAATTAGGCTATGTACAAATATATACAAATATACAAAGTTAGTCCCTAACCCAACTCCCCCCTGATGGCAATACATCACCATCACCCCGGGATGATGAGCCCAGGGGAGCTCTCCAGGGAGAGGGTCCCAGGCTGGACTCAGTCACAGACAGCGACTGGGAACAGGAGCTGGATTCTGGAACTCAGTTCAGGAACACAGGACTCGGGATCAAAGGCAGGATGGATGAAGTCCTCCTCAGATGCCAGCCACTGCAGCAGAAGCAGCCAGCAGCCCAGCAGCAGAAGAGAGAAGAGAGAGAATGGAAAGGGCGACGGAAGGGCTTGTCCCTCAAGATCCTTCAGCTTTACTGGCTATGCCAGCTGTAGGATGGAACACCCCACTGGTGAATCCTGGGGTCAGTTATTCTGTCTGTGTCTTCCCGCAGGTGTGGGGTACTCTCTGTGTGGGATCCAAGCTTAGCAGTGGCCTTGGTCTGCACACCAACCACTGGCAGTAACTCTAAATTTGAAGTCTTATCACTGCTACAGTCAGATAGTTTATAAAAATGCTGTTAACTCAGACAGAGTAGTTAATTAGAAGAACTTTAGCTAAATAGTAAAATCACAGAGTAGAACCAGCTCTATTTACCCCAAACCAGGACAGGTGTGATGACAGAAAATTCTGCTTTAAGTACTGAAATGTTATACTTTCTAGCTAGGCAATAAAAAGTGATTATTCTCTTTTACTTTGCATGATATATATTCAAAGAAAGATAAGGCAGAAAGTACGGTGTTTGTTTTGGCACAGAGAGCGGAGCAAATCACAGCATAGTCCAGACTTTGAAGTCTTTTTGGGAATAAACGAGGAACTGATGGGTTACGAACTGGAGAATTTGAGCTGCTGAATGTATTCTTCTGTGAAAAGGGAAAACTAGATCAGGACTGACCTGGAAAGTGTTAGGATTAATGTCTATGAACTTGCTAGGACAATGATGTAAATGACAGAACACAAAGACAAGCTTAAGTAACAGGGGTTTTTCATTGCCTACTGAAATATTTTCATGGAATTTAATTAATGATAGATTTGGATCTAGAAATAACTGTAGGAATGTCTGGTACAGTTAAGTCATCCAAAGTATTAAATGGATCACTGTTACTGTTGTTACTGATGCTTCCTGTGCTTGGAACCTGTGAATCCCCATGGGTAGCCTGGGGGTGACCAGACACTGATGCCAATGCCTTCTAATCCTTCTCCTTATTCTCCACATCAATGAAGTCAAATAAATGGTGCTGCATAAACATACATGATGAAAATAAAATGAAAATGACAAAGCTATGCCTGAAATAGCTTTGCTGATTTACCACACTTACTGTCATAAAAAGATGCTTGATTTTTTACAGATTAGGCTACTTTTTTTTTAAATTATCATGGTTTGTGACATATAGTGGCAGATACCATATCACTTGTTTTAAGGGGTGGAGATTGTGAATAGTCTTTTAATCTTACTTTTTTTTTACCTTTTACACAAATATTATAAGAACTATTTAAGCATCCAGAAAGGCTTACAGCACTCTTTTGACAGACATGTTTATATTTGGATTGGAGCAGATCACTGGCATCTACTGTAAGGTTATTGTCACAACTAATCATAGGATAGCAGTAAAATGTGTGTGTAAATCACCTTCAGAAAAGGCTAATTCTTGTGCAGCAAGGCTTCAGTGTAAGTGTGGTGCTGGGGTCTAAACTCCAAGCCCTGAATCAGGATTGACATATGGATGGTGTCCACAACCAGACAGGAAAGACCTTCCTCTCAAGGCCTGGCCAGCCTTGGGTGAGAACCAATTAGGAGATCACCACCTCCTGTGACCTTGTTTCTGATTCAGTTCCCTCCTTTCTTTGCTGCATCGTATACTGTGAGTGAATGCATTGATCTATTTGTTCCTCTGGTTGTTATCCCCGCATATCTCCCATATATACTCTGGAATGGGTTGGTAAAGCTTTCCTGTACGTATGTTGCTCCCTTCCTTCTGAGATAGTCACTCAGCAAAAGAGTAATACAGAGGGGTGTATTACAAAAGAGGAAACCTTAAAAGTGACATCTGTTAAAATCCCTTAGGGGCAAAGGAATCAATGACTATTCATTCCAGAATGACTCTGGCTATGTCCTTTTCCTAAGGCAACATATCTTGGTCTCATTTATAAGGATTTGGTAGATTACAGGAATTTTCTGGTCAGTAAGAGTATACTGTACTATTAGAGATTATCTGGGACAATACTCTATAAAACAACATGCTCAAATTTACAGGTGACTCAGCAAGAGATGCAGTGCTGGAACTCCATGGAGCTAACATTTCAAATCTTCCATGGTAAGTCCTAATGGCCATACTCAGCTTTGTCGACATATCAGAATATCATCAATATTTACTGTTTCTAGGAGTCACACTCAGGTTAGAAGTCCTGTTCTGGTACATGGTAAGCATATTGATCTGAACTTAAAAGAAAAATGTCCCAATTACCGAAATGCTTAAGGGTGACTAGGTCTTAAAATCATTGGTTTATTAAAAATTAAAACTTGATTTCTCATCTGTCTCTTTGGAAGCTGGCAGTGACCAGTATACAAAGCAGCTCAGGTATAAGGAGCTCGTATCAACACAGAAGCATACAGTAATCATAATTTAAACTGTGGTTTCTGCATATTAGAAATAACAAAAAATACTATGGGGACAATTGAATTTATAAGACTGGAAATTGAACTCAGAAATAATCAGATTCAAATTACACTGTTTTTTTAACAACTTTTAGCATTTAAAAAAAATAAAATAAATCTCAGGTTCCTTCTGACAAAAATATTCAATGAATTAATGTGACTTGAAAAATTATTTTGTTGATAAATATGATGTTTGCATTAAACCTACTAACTAGATGGACATAAAATGAGCACTTAGGGGACAAAAATGAAATAAGTTTGTGTTAATAATGTTCCTGCAAAAACAGTACTACTACCATTGCTAAACTGTAAGAAAAGCTATACTCAATATTTTTAAATATTTGAGGTTTTTACTGAAGATAGTATTTAATATATGTAACCATCCCATCCACGGAGTGTATTTTCCTCTGATTAGTATCTTGATCTGGATTTCTGTTGGTGCTTTGAAAACAGTTTCATATACTCCACTGCACAAAGATGTGATCTAAATCTACGTTCAATCCATGAGTACTGTGAACAGTCATTCAGAGAGATTTTGCTGCTTTTTACCCACACTGTAGTTATTTAAATGTTTGCTCACATCTTTTGTTAATATAAATCAGTATCTACAAACAGTAGTCAGTCTGATTTTCTAGTTCAGATTTATACAGAAGACAAGACTGAATTTTCAAACACATCCCATGGATTTGATTCTTTTGTGTAGCAGGGTTATCTGTTTTAGGATACAGAGCTGATAGAACAATTTCCTTTCTTCATTTTGTGCCTGTAAGCTTCTGACTTCATCTGAAAAAAAGGGAAGAATAAAAGGGATTGGGCATGGGGGAACATTTTTTTATTTGCTTACTAAATATGTCACTGTGTCTAAATGTTAAATTCTAGATAAAAATGTATTCATTTATATTTCCTAACCTTTTAAGCCCTTGCTTCTAATTAAATCATGTACAGATTTACTCTAAGTGGTGGTCTGAATCTTTCCAAGTCAATATGTCTCTGAGGAATTCCAAGGTCTGGCTTGAACCCTTCACTGTAAAGTGAGGTAACAAATTGTGGACGGTAAAGCCTGAACGACAGAAATGCGTTCATAGTTTAACTTCCGTATCTCCATGCAATGCTTAAGCAAATTTTTTAGCTGGTCACTTAGCAACATTTCCTTTCACCTAATATAGTCATTTAGGCCTTGTATACTTCGTTCACAGAAACATTGGTGGAAAAACCTGGTTTGGCAGCAATCCGTATCCACTTTGCACAACAATAAATGACTACACGAAGTATAAGTCAGCAAAGATCATACCTCAGACAGTCACGCTGCTCTGCTTTCTGGCATTCATTTCACAGTCTCAAATCCCTATACAGTATTACATGAGTTCTCAATTTGGTAAAATGTGATTAACTGGTATCCTCAGGAAAAGAAATTGAATGACTGTGTCGTTATGAATACTTTTTAAGAGAAAGAATCAAGATTTTGAATCTTGGTTAGAAGTAAGTCTCATTTAAGTCTGAGAGCAAAGTAGGGATTATTAGCCCAGGTACTTAAACTTCCAATTTGTTTGTGAAAAATTTAGATCCCAAATAATGGACACATTGAAAATGTAATAGATTTTGGCTTTCCTTGGGCCATAACCAAAAACAGCAGAGAAATAAATTTTTAATAGATCATTTAGGATTTTTTTTTTTTTTATGATTCCAGCATGTTTCAGGTCCACAGGGTGTCACTAATTAATGCTGAATGAGGTAAAAAGAATTCTAGTGGTGAGTACTGATTGCCAAACATCTAAAGCAGGAATAGGTCAATTTAACTATAAACTATAACTTTTTATGTTTTTAATTGCTTGTTTTATCATGTATTTTTATTAATGATTAATTTTTAAACATTTTTAGTATATTCAACTTAGCAGAGAATGCAATAATGTTAGTTATTCCTGATATCACTGAGGTAATTTAAAAGTTGTGTTGTTGTATCACTGGCATCAAAAATTTTGTCTACGGTTATTACTTAAGATAAAAAAATAGCAAATGGCTTCCTTCTACAGGTGTATAATATATATATATATAAATGATACAAGCTTAAAGTGCGCAGGGTCAGATATATTTTCTGATTACCTTAGCTTAGATACTTCTGTGATCTATTATTGACTGCATTCCTTGGAGTGAAAATTTAAAGTAAGAGTAAAACTAAGAAGATTATGTAATGATATTCATTTTAAATTGATTTTTATTTAAATTCTCAAATTCTCATTTTCATTCTAATGCTATTTTTCAGTTCCAAAATTGCATGTGAATTAGATCCATGCCTAAACGAGGATTACTCACAGCTATTTGCAAGATACTAAAAAGAGCCTACACATTACTGTTAATCTTGCTGGCTAATACTTACCAACAATGTTTAGTAAGGGATTAAGAACAGAATCAGGAAGTTAAACTCAGAAAAAAAAACCTGTAAAATAATTCCTCAGAGGTATAAAATAGTTTTATTTATATTAGTAAAAAAAAAAAGCTAGAGTCTGCTAAATATAACAAGGGAGGCAGACTGAGACTGGCTTATTTTTGCAGAAGCTATTCCAAGTGTAGTCCAAGTACACAAGTGACTGACAAAATTCAACACAGTGAGCAGTGCCCACCAACACTTTGAACACCATGGCATAGATAACCATGTTTGTTGTGCTTTAAATTGTTGGATTGGTCTTTCTAAGTGACTGCATTGATAAAAATGTAAGTGAGTAACAAATAAGTCAGAAGAGAGAGAGAGAGAGGTTGCTGTTTTCATTTTTTTTAATAAAAGGCAAAATATAAAGACGTGTTTATGACACTCCTCTTTCCACGGGCAACTGTTGTTTGTTCATCAAGGCAAAAGTGATAAAAAGCATGTTCCTTTTTTATCACCATGGTCATTTTCCTTTGCTTTCCCTTGGCTTAAAACCTTCTACATTAGTGATCATTTTGTTTATACAGGCCTGAGAACTGCTGAAAACATTTTATCTCATATAGCACAAAGAACACAAAAGGAAATAGTCATAAAGCATTGCTATTCACAGCAGAAAGTGAAGGTTATGCTGAGGGTTTCTTCAGGCACTGTAATGTGCACAGTGTCTTATTTTACTTATCTTCTATTAAGTTACAATAACTGATGCTTGCTTTTATATAATTACCAGAGTTCCCACTGCAAGTTTTCATTGTTTCATCAAGGAAAGCCTCCCCAGAACTTTTATCTGTCACTATTCACTGATCTCAAGTCCTCTTCTTACTTGGAACTCAGTTGCGGGATGTGAAATACAACCCAAGAGTTTGCAATTATTTGCAATTTAGGGAGTTCCAGGTGGGGAATTGAACACCTATTTTCAGTAAACTGCAATGGAACTCAGAGGTCACTGCTGTCTGAATTCAATCATGTGAATGAGCTCTGAGATAACAGGAGTAGCAGGGACTGGAAATCAACAGGGAAAGAAAATTTTATGTCACAGATAAATACCAAGCAGTTTGAAGAATATAAAATAATTAGTTGCTTATTGTTACAGTCAGTATTGTAAGTAGTCTTTTAGCCTATAATGTTTCCTAGCCTAATGGCAAAGACTTGCAATACTGGCAAATGAGTTCATGTCACTTGTGTATGTGAATACACACACAGAAACACACTTTTGTTTGTAGTTATTTTCCATCAGAAGTCACACATCACTAAGTTCCAGTCTAGTGGTCAGGGAAATAAAAAACAGTTACACTGCAGAATTATATTACATAGAAATGTGTTGTACCTCCTTTGGACATAATATGGAACTGCATAGTTCAAATTATGTATCCTTACAAGAAGCTACTGTATAAACAAAACTTGTCATTATACTGGAATTAAAATCTGTAAAATGGAAAAAAAATTAAAACATATATCTCTTTCAAGTTGGCTGTCACAGATAATGTTGCTGAACAATAGAGGATTTTCATAAAGTATCTCTCTTAATTCAAAGGCTACAGAATCAGAGGGACAATAGCCATTCTTTCTGCATGAATATGCAGAAGTGATACTGCTAGTAGGAGATTGTATTCTTGTTCTCAGTCAAAGCACTCCAAGGCAGATCTTCAAGGTCATGTATTTTTACTCTGAGTATCCTGCTGTTGTATTGTGTATACTTATCTTCTATGTGTGCTGTGCAAGAGAATACTAGAGTTTTCTTTGGGAAAGAACTAGAATATCAGCCTAACTTCTACAGACCTGCTGTTAACTGAGTGGTGTGGGTGTTTTCAGGATATTTTTGTATTTTGAGATGGGGTCTCTGACACACTATGGCCATATGTGCCCAGTGATGGAACTGTCCACTTTACTTTGTTGAAGTAGTTTTTAATTAGCCAGGAGGGTTTTTTTTTGTTTGTGTGGTTTGTTTGGGTTCTTTTTGTTTGTTTGTTTTGTTTTTGTTTTGTGTTTGTTTGTTTGTTTTACTATTTAATTTTTTAACTTATCAGAAAGGATCAGTAACTCACTAGATGTTGCAAAAATTGTCATGGGATATAAAGAGGTAGTAGAAGAAAATTCTGAAAATTAATCTGTTCACAAGTAGTGTAATATAAAATGCATATATTTCTGGGCTCTCAGCAGGCAGGTATGTAGTATTTTCTTTTCTGATATTCCACTGAGGTTTTAGTTAACTAGGGATGATTCTATATTTGCTCCAAAAGATTCTTATCATGGGGGACTAGCCATATGCAGTTTTCTGAGACATTGCTCCTGGTCAGTCAGCAAACAGCTTGTAAACATTCAGTTACCAAATAAAGGATCAAGACAAATAAGTCTACTTGGATTTATTGGAGAGTAAGAGGTGTTCAGAAGCAGGTACGTACTGGACACTACTCAATACCCAGATTCTCAAAATATCTTTCGATATTCTCAAATGGGCAACCTCAAAAGTAAGCCAAATATGTGAAAACCATTCTTTTCTTCCTCTAGCCAAAAGACCTTATCAGTACATAAGTAACTTTCTTGGCTAGTAAGCTAGAGTAACAATTCACCTTGATTTTTTCCACTGTAGAATTAAAATATCCTTTTTTTCTTTTTTTTTTTTTCCCCCCATTACAGTCCTTAGAAATGCAATCAGACGTCCAGAGTAACAGAAGGTAAGAAATGCTAACAAGATAATAAAAACCTTTGGTCAACTCATGCAGGTCAAGCAAACAAACACTTTCTGCAGGTAGAAGTAGGAGGGGAATGTGCTACACCTTTCTCAGTAATTAATATTATGTGTAGCATCTTACAGCTTTGGAAAAGTGCTGTGTCCTTTAGCTTTTCTTGTAATGTGAAGATAGCCCTAATATGAATTATAGAGATCTGTAATTTTAAATTCTTGAACCCATCCTTTCCCTCATCACAGTTTGGTAGTAACTAAGACCGTACTCATGTGCCTACTCCATTATCTGAGCTCTAATCATCAGTGGTGTTTAAATGGGGAAGACTATGTGATCAACATACAACAGTATCCTCTAAGTACTTCATCTAAACCTTCAATGGCCTGTGGCCTTGGGTCTTACCAGACTGGAAGTGGTAATTTTATGTTTAGGAACTACATAAAATCATGTCCTTGTCATTGATAGCTTGATAGTGGAAACAAACCACATATATTTACCTGAGGCCTAAAACCTTGCAAATGTAGTCATGTTTGGTTTTATCCCAAGTTTTCAATCTAGTATTGACTGTGTTTTCTAGGGAATCTAATTGCATAGATTTGAGTCTACAATACACACAGAATTTGCTGGATGTCAAAAGGGAGCTAATAGGGTTGTAACAAAGACCAAAGTGGGAAAGCAGAGAGGTGAGATGGCGTACAGTACTGATTGGCAGCAGATATACAGGAAACAGTGTCTTCTGGATTATAATTCTTGCTGAGTTCCAAACTAAGTAGAAGATGAGAAATTTTGTCTCTTACCCATATCACCACCACAAGAGAGGACTGATGCAGGAAGCAAAAAGACCCAAAGTTAACATGAGACACACTGAAGTGTCTTAGTATGGCTTCTGGAGGTATGAATAACTTTTATTCTCACAGAAAATACTGTTTATTTCTTGGGATTGTAAGCCTGCACAGCTACACAAAGCAAATGTTACTGCTCAAACATAAAACTGGTAGAACCTGATGCTTTAAGAAGTTTCCTAGAAATGCTAAATTCTGCATAAAGATTTCATTCCTATCCCTTAAGCAAGAAATAAGTTTTGAGAACTTTTCTTCCAGTCATGTGAATCTTCCATCTTTTTGAAATTATCATTAGTATTTGAAAAACTGACCCTTCTTTTTCTACATCATCTTGATGTACTCAACAGTGATAAAGACCACAAAGCAGTGGAAAGTAAGAGAACAACCAGAAGCAGCTAAACTAAACGACATTCAGATTGCTGCCAGCTCTTCTGTCTCAAATTCAATACAATGTTTGACATGCAAAATGAATGTCATCTGGAATGTATAGCAAATCTGCACCTGCTTGAAGCTAGTAGAAATTGCCCAAACTACTTTATCTCCCTGTCTATCTTTCCTGATGATATGAAAACTGAGAGGTTTAGATTACACAGGTCGTTGAAGAAACTGAAGCTCTGTAATTTCTTCAGTGAAGTAGCATAAAGGGGAATGCAGTACTTGTACTGCAGTTTTACTACAGTGTTTTCCCACTGCAAAGAGCAGAATGGTATGCAGCATGTTTTTCTTCAACTTAATGTAATTCGTTGCTACAGCAGCAATTTCTAACAGTCCTAAATGATCACAAGCACAAAGAAGTCTGTTCTTTCAGCCAGCACATTGATAGGAAAGATTCTGAGCAGAGTACTGAGTTGCTGCAGTACAGTATAGTAAAACCATTTTAACAGATGTTTGAGTTTCTACTGTACATAGTCTTTTAATAACATGGCTTCATATACAATATTTCTTAAGTACATTCAACCGTATAGATGCAAGGACATTTTGTATGCAAGCAAAAGAGTCTGATCTTGATGACAGCCTGAACACTTCCTAATTTTAAACGTGTTTTATCAGTAGTTCTGTAGATGCCATGTAATTTTTTACCTCAAAAATTTCTTATCACAGTAAAAATTTGTATCCTGTCTTTATTCATGAAATGTAATTTAAAGTAGCATGCAAACAAAACTCAAAATTTCTTGGATACATTAACATTTTAATGAAAAAATGTGTTGCTTTTCAGTGAACTAACATAATTTATCTAGAAAACTGATCCATAATAGGCTGATATGAAACAGTTTTTTTTAATTTGAAAAATTAAAGATGGAGGAAAAAAAATCTGTATAAAGAACTTCACTAAGTAAAAATTCTTTTACATTTTCAAGACTTCTTTCAAAATGCAGAACAATCCACGCTGCCATCAGAGTCAAAAGACACAAAAGTATCTCACTGATTTTTTAAGAGTGGGATTCATTGACACTGCTGTTGTAAGGCCAGGTGTTAAAATATTACTCTGTACTAGTTTAATTCTTATCCTACCAACCCTTGTCTGAACTATAACAACTGCTAAACATGCTAAATTATTTGTTCCACAAGAACAAATAATTGTCTTTGCATGAAACAGATGCCTTAATCAATAGAATCAATAAATGTATGTGGAAAAGGAGAGAAAAGACTACAGGTCAAATGGATTCCAGTGGGATATTGTCTAAATCTAATGAAAGTGATGCTTTCATATCTCTGCACAATGCTGCAGTGACCGATGAATCAGAACAAATGGCATAAAATTCTGTTGCTGCCTTTATTTGAAATTTCTGAGGTGGATTGTTGTCCGGTAGGCTGGGCACAAAACTCATTTGCTTGAAGTCCATCTCAGATTCAGTAGCAGTTTGACCTTTGAATCACTTAATCTCTCAACGTAACATTTTCTCCTCTAGGCAAACATTTTCTCATTTTCTTACCAAGGTTCATGAGAATTTATAGAAAATCATACAAAAATGATCATAAAATCACAGAAAAATAAGAATCAAAGTGGAAGAAAACTTAGGTAACCATCCACTCTTAAAGGTAACCTCAGCTTCAGTGACATGATGAGGAATGCATTCTTGTCTTGGGAACCTTTTAAAAACACCTAAGGTTGGATATATTGCAGTCTCCCTGGGCAACCTGCTTGTCAGAACAATGCATGCAGATCTCTGGTTAAGGAAAGCAATGAAAGCTGCTTCTAGAGGCAGGAGAACTTCTAAGCAGATATCGTATGAAAAATTCTCACTCCCATCCAAGACTCTTTACTGAGGCATGATAGTGTATAGGATGATGACACTGCAGTTAGAAATCTCAGTTTAACTGCATGCCAGCACGTGAAACACAGGACATCAATATGAATCAGTGGTCAGAGTCAGCTATCTGCTTTGTTCTTGTGCTTGGTTTCACACGACAGCCCTCTGCTCTATGTGATCACTTTCAGTAACACGGGAGGACAAGCAACATTAAGAGCTGGGAAAGTGTTTTCATCCGTAAGAGTTCTCAAATCCTCATCCATTTTTAAGCCAAGATGATTACAAATCAAGCTTGCATTAGTTTTCCATATAGTGTAGGCTATATATGCAGTGTCCAGCTAAGTCTGTAAGATTTTGTGTTGTGCTTTAGTTAGAATGAGAGCAAGAAAACTTATCAAAACTTCAAGTTTTCTTTCAGTTTATATGGATTTGGTTTGACACAATATTAAAAAATAAGCTTTACATTACTTTTATTTCATATCATAAATTCCTTCTTCTCATAAATGTTAATCTGTTTTATTTTCCCCAGAATTTTCTATTAATACATGGCTGATATGGACTTAAGAGAGGGTACCACTCTCAAGATCAGAGACCACTATTCAAGATCAGACTAAAGACTTATAACTTAATTATTTTCTTTTTCCTATTCTTTCTTGCCACAGGCAAGTAGGCATTAGTTATCATTTCATGGGATGTTCAAATACATTCAATGGCCTTAAATATGAGCTACTAGAATTTGCATTTATTTATAGTCGTCTATATTGTGTTATGTATAATGTCACTTTCTATTTACCTGCATTCCATTTTGATCACAGCTATAAAATGGGGTTCTTAAATGTCAGTAATAATTCATACCACAAAGAATATTAAATGAAGGGCAAAGCTTATACAAAAGTAAATTAATGGAATTTAAAACATATCAGGTATATGTGGAGGAAATGTTCTGCTGTGGGTATGATAGTGAATTATCTCCCTTTTGCATTTACCCTTCAACTGCACTCAGATGGGATAAACTATGTTCCATGACATACTAGGACATAAAAAGAAATATTCTTCAATTGAGGTTACATATATAGGAAAGACAAATGCTTAAGTATCATCGTCTACAATGTCAGAGGTAGCCCACTGCAGGTAGACCAAAGCAATCAACTCTGTAACATAATTAAAGTGCAGTAGGCTGTTTGTGGTCTCTACATAAATTATTCTGGCATTCAGTAATGCCTGCAGTTACGAGGACTGCGAGCTGGTTCAATGGCTTCCTTTGGAGGTCAGATAGAAAGACATGTTGCTTCTCACTGTACCACTCCTCTTTTTGCAGCTACCAGTTTTGGACATCACTGGCAAAAGTGTCCAGTTGTCCCCTGGCATCTTTCTACATGCATGTTCCTGGTGCCCAGGATGCTCCACCACTTCCAGAATCTTTCCTCTAGTCAGGATCTTAATCTTCTTATTTCACTTCTCTTTTTGGGAACCTTTATGTTCCACCCTCTCTTCTTTCTGTGTCCCCAGACCCACAATTAATAGTTTGATGAAATACACCTAAAATAAATCTATGCAATTTTGAAAATAGTATGCCAGCTGTCTTATGCATGCGTATTGTCTCTTCGTGAATCTGAGAAAGGCAAATATTTTACTCTCTATATGTCCTTTTATTCACTAATACACTAATATTAAAAAGGCAGACTAAACTTAGAGCTGGATTAGCATTTCTTAACTTTCATTTTGACAGTTTCAGCAGTTTGTAACTCAGCTGCAGATTTTTTCATATGGTAAAATGACATGAAAACTTAGTCTAGCTATCTGGTTTTTGGATATTTTTTTTTTTTTTTTTTTAAGAGGAGACTACTCAGTTTTAGAGTAATACATGTACAATTTTAAGAGAATATATAGGAAGGAATGAAGGGTGAAGTGGAGAATTATTTTGTGAACTACACTAAGTAAAGTCCAAGACTTTAATTTATCCTGCTGTAGCTGCAGCAATAATCCATCTTGATATGGACTAAATGTGGTCTGGGAAGTGGTCTATTCTATGTAGATGCTTAAGTCATATCTCCTGCCAGATTCAGACCTCAGTTATATCAGAAACACTTATTTCTGTGTTAACTAATACAGTGCCCAGAAGCACTGGATCAATTTCTAATAGTCTCTTCTACCAACAGCTCACTCATGAATCCTCTTTGAGACCTTTTGGACATCTTTCACACTATGTCTTAGCTGTCAGCTTTGTGTCAGCAGGTTTCTTCTATCTGTTTTTTTTTTTTTTTTTTTTTTTTTTTTTTTTATAGTCATCTTTTACACCTTTGATTTCTATTGTAAAACAGTTAAAAAGGGATCAATGTCTAGAGAAGGTAATGAAAGAGCTTCTGTCTTTTCTCTATATTTTTAACCATCCCATATGTCTCAAAGTGAATGCTGACCACTATGAGTGATATTTATGCAATGAGGATAATATCCCAATGTGAAACGACCATATTTATTAGATTTTAAAAGTACTTACTTTCTTGTACTATACAAACTTCAGAACAGTTGTTAAAACAACACTGTTAACCACAGGGATGAAATTATTGATAATCAAGCCTCACAGAACATGTTATATTTTCTTAAAGTGCTTGAGATTATAATAAATCTATAATAAATATTCCCGGGTCTTTGACTACTGGGATTCTCATTAAATTATGCATCATATGTTTAGCTTTCATCTATAAGCATATCTTAGAATTTTACATGTTACTATGATGGGTAGTATTGTAAATGATATGATACTATGTTACTATGCTGCAAAGCAAAAAAAAAAAAAAGAAGGAGGATTGCTACCTAACATCATGGTTACAAAGGCAGGGGCTTGAAGAAGGACAAGAAATTCAGTACAATCCATATGAAGAGAAAGATAAAATGAAAAGCCATAAAACTGCAGATATAAAATGATGCAAAGAATTTATGAATTACATGGATAACATCTGATGCATGTAACATAGAAGTGCTATTTATTAGTTATGTAATTTAACTATTTTATATTTTTCATGGTAAAAAAGTATTTAAACATCAAATCAGGTCCAAAGCTTGTATTACCTAAATTAGTGAACACTATGAATGAAAATCAAGGCCCCAAGTCTGCAACTACCTTTAAAGTAAAAGCTATCTATTAGGTTAAAATTGAATTAAGATCAAAATAATGGGTTTCTTTTTAGTCCAAAACCCAACTAGTTGCATGTGTAACAAGTCAGTTTTGTCTGTCCTGTGTGAAATCTTGTGGACTAAGATTCTGATGATAACTTTCAGGAACATGACTACCTGAGTGGGGAACCACAGAGTTTTTTGGTGAGCATTAGCAGGACTAAACCTGGAATGTTTTAATACCTTTGGAAAAAGAAACAGATAACACAGAGATAATACATAGACAGACAGATAGATAGACAGATAGATAGATAGATAGATAGATAGATAGATGTATGCATAGATAACATTTAAAAAGCAATCCTCAGAGAAAAAGGATTCTCAGATGATGTAAAGTTAGTGGCAGGGGAAATTTTAACTAAGACAAAATTTGAATAACATTTTTGATAAGCAATAAAAGATGACAAAATAGAATACATTTAATGTTGGCAGGACAAAATGTCTCAATAATTGTTTGTTTGTTTGTTTGTTTGTTTTATTGGACAGTTATTTCCCTGCTGTTTTGTGTCCTTATAGACAAAGAAAATATTCCTCTGATTTAATGTGAGCAATTGCTGGTTGGCAACGTAAACAGAAGGAATAAATGGAATAACATGTTTCTTCTCTTTGGTGTTGGTTTTTTTTTTGTGTGTGTGTGAGGGTTTTTTTTTGTTTGTTTGTTTGTTTGTTTTAAATAAGTTTATTAGTAATGGTACTAAAGGAATTTTTATTCTCTTTTAGTTTGCTTAAGCTGTTATATGTGATCTCATTTATATGTCTATATAGCAGAGCTTTTTAACCTATATATATGGAAGAAATTTGATCTTTTTCATAAACTTGCTTTTTAAATGTATGTCTTTTTTATGTATGACAGTCAGCTGTCAGGATCAACTGTATTGTTACCATAAAATTCTTAATATAATATGTAGGAAAAATGAGCATTAAGTTTTGCTGCGAGTAATGTGTCAAAAGCTTTTGTCAGGTTATTTATAAACCATTGCTTTACCTTTTTCTATTCTGGACTTCTGATAAATGTGGTATTGTGATATTCATGAACATTAACACCACAGTTGGCAGCAAGCCTGAATTTGTAAGGCAAGATAGGTTGATGAACTTGCAAAATGCATGAGTGGAGAGATCATGGCCAAATATTTCTTCAGAGACTGTTCATTTAGTCTCCCTTCTTGCTTCTTCAGTGCCTGAGGATGAACTGAATTTTGGATTTATAGCGTATGGCTATGAACTGGGGAGATAAGCTTTCACTGAAATATAGCGTGCATATTTCATACAGTACTCCAGTATTCATTGCCTTGTTTTATTCCACACTTTCATACCAATTTACAGGGGAAAAAAAAGATCTTTTTGCACAAGTGAACTTTCTGTGCTTATTTAAACATGTAGTTTTGCTATGGTTGTCTTAAAGCTATTTGGAACAGTGTTAGTTAGTGGGCAGTTGAATTCCATATAGATTGTTATGATGTTACTTACATAAATTAGTACATTTTCTACACTCCTGCTGAAAAAAAAAATGAAAAGCTTAAGGGATTTGAAAATGAAGAATAAAAATATGTTAGGAGAGAGCAGTGTAAGAGGATCAGAAGAGCAGGGAACTGTGAAAACCAGCTGGAAGTGATACTGTAGGAAAGGTTAAGTAAGCTCAAGCACAGATACAGGCTGGGCAGAGTGTGGATTGAGAGCAGATCCTAACAATCTTCATGGTGACTAGAAAAGTGAAAATGAAAACTATTTGGTACTTATATTTCTCAATAAGACAGAAGAGTATTATGGTGTGTGAGTTATGCTATTTCAGGAAAGAATTAGTCATACAAATGTTCCTTTTCTGCTTTCCTTATTTTACATTTATATTTAATTACTGGGTGTTCATTCAGTGAAGTGCAGTAACAGTTTTCAGTCTTCTTAATGACTCTTTGCTTCAAAGAAACAGAGGAAGGAGTTTAGTCTTTTGTTTGTTTGTTTGTAAAGAAGTCGAAGTAGAGACCAGTGTAGCAAAGCTTGATAAGTAACCATGAAAGCTGCATCTGGTAATAAAGATAGTTCCTTAAATATTCGATCCAAGTTTACTTGGAGTCTGTGGGAAAATCTCCACTGACTCAGTGATGAGTTGCTGTGATGATCAATACTAATTTGATACAAGTGTTTCAAGGATTAAAGCTTGGCAAGGAGCATACTGAATAAACTGACTAACAGCAGAAAGATTTCTAATTCTGTTATAATAATAAAAAAAGGCATTCTGGAGGAGAACATGCCCACCACCTGCTGGTAGAGACAATATGATAGACTGGACTCAATACTAAAGTTCAAGCATTATTAGGGACAAAAACACTGTATATTTTGTCTGAAATTAATTTCTGAAAAAATAAAATATCACTTTGTATACTAGTCAGCTGTGGCCAGTCCTGAAGTAGCATATATAAAATGTTTTATGTAGACTTCAAGAACTGGAAAAATAATTGCAAATAATATTTCTTTTGGAGTATAACTCTTTGGGTTCTGATTACTGCAATAGCATGTTGGCTGTTGTAGTAGTAGAGAAAAACATTAATAGAACTGTGAAATACTCCAATTCTTTTTGATACTGAATTTTTACTGTTACTCAGCATATCTCCACTGCGCCTCTAGTCATGCCAAAAATTGTG
Source organism: Merops nubicus (assembly GCF_000691845.1). Classification (NCBI taxonomy): domain Eukaryota; kingdom Metazoa; phylum Chordata; class Aves; order Coraciiformes; family Meropidae; genus Merops; species Merops nubicus. Next base: position 31,100 of record NW_008591322.1, read on the forward strand.
TATGAGGCAGTCTTTGAAATACCCTGATATTTCTTAGAATAAGAAACTTTAGGAAGGGAAGAGGAAGAATTTTTCATACATTTTATAAATTGAAAAAATTAACCTTATAAAAGAAAAGAATGCAGCAATAAAAATAAAGGTCTAAACATAATTAAGAAGGTTGTTACTTTTTGGCAACTGGCATTCTAGAAATTTGTGCAAAGAAATGGAAAACTGTGGGAACATAACAATATAGAACACTGAAAGATCCAATCTAGAAAGACTATTTGGGTATGTTCTAGTAAGGGAATATTCCTTTGTATTTAAGGATGACTGTGATTAAACATGTAAATGGAAAAAAAGGAAATAAATATAGATACTATGTCTGTCAAATAGATCTCGGTGTGCAATCACTAGAGTGGAAAAAGTTGCAGTTTGATTGTATTTAGTATAGAAAGCAAGCATAATTCAGGGGTTTGTAAAAGCCTACCAGATGTCAATAAAAATTCAGATATCTCCTAGAATAACCATCCCTCCCTTTCTTCGTCTTTCCCTTTTCTATCTTGCATTCTCTCTATTTCTGCTATTCTACCTCTCTCTCTCTCTCTGTCTTATTGAAATAATATTTTCATTCACGAATGGTAATTATGTACAAATTAGAATACATGAAGAAGCACAAGTATACTGTGATTTCTGTTAGAATGTAACTCCATTTATCAAGCCATATTGGAAGTTTTGTTTACTCTTAATGTAATTCACAGAAGGATCCAAGAAAATACAAGTATCAAAAGGCAGGAAAATATCAACGGAATCCGAAAATTAAGAGTAATTTGCTAACAAAAATGTATCAAATAGACTTCTTAAATTATATTTCAATAAACTTCAGCAAAAGTGAAAACAGAATTAAGACTGTGTTTTTTCTTTTTCCTATCCTATCTTTCTAGCCTCCAGTAGTCTTAAACTTGTCTATGATGGTGGTCTGTGTCAGGTGCTTCAGAAAAAGTTGTAAAAAATTCCGTGCCAGAAAATAATGTCACAACCTGAATAATGAGGAGTTTTTCTAACCTTCTCATTTAAGAGTAGAAAAATATCTCGTCTTATGGAAACTTCAACATAAAAAACTATTTTGTATCTCATTCTCTGAGACCATATGAATTGAAATATATTTTCTTCTGTACCTTTGTCACACTACCAGCTAGTCATCTTTTCAATGCACTTTACATGGACCCTCTTTGTGCTTATCCTTTTTGTCACCCTTCCCTTAACATATCAGTTTTTATATAATCTGTAGGCGGTGTGACCAGATATCATTGACATTCAAGGTGGAGCTTACTGTATGTATTATTACTATGGTATCTCTAGTACTATTTTCAGCCATGTTTTTTATGCATATGTAAGCATTTTTTTTTTGTTGATCTAGAACCATACAGTTTTCTCTTTCCATCTCTTCCTCCTGAGCTCTAGAGTTAAATTTCAGTTGATAGTTCAAAATATACTTTCTAAGGTATTTTACCTTGAACTTACTAACAGGGAAGTTTGGTTTTCATAAGCTCTTCCTTTACTAAGTTTACTTGAAATGATCACAGCCACACTGATATAGACAAACTTAAATAATTTGAGTCATCTGCAGATTTTCTTCCAGATCATTAGTGAATGTTGCACATCAGTCAGCAACGGTAGAGTCCTTGTACAGAACACTGGTACTTGGCACTTCTAACTCGTGAGACAACCAAATTGCTCATTTATTCATACCGTTGGTTTCTATCTTTTAGACAATTTGTTCCTAGAACTGTGGGGTTTTTTTGGTGCAAGATCTGTGAAGTTCCCTGAAGTTTGTTAGAATTGTCCAAAGGTCTGACTGTTGTTTGCTCCTTTTTTAAAAACTTTTTTTCTCTTATATCTCGTATGAATCTCTCTGATCTATATTTTCATTGCTAGAACCCCTTTTTCTTGCAGCCACTAATATGTACCCATACCCACTTCCTTTTCTAAGCTATTCTATTTTTTTTCAGGTTTCTGAATGAAGAGACAAAAATGCTAAAAAATGATTTTTTATCTACTTGAAATCACTACACCAAAGCAGAGGCCATGATACTGTTTTGTTCTGTTCTGAAGACATAGAGATGACAGAAAACCTCAAACCACAGGGTGATCTATACTGACTTTGTATGTACCATAAGTATATGGTACTTTTTAATGTACCATAAGTCTCCTTTCATCCAATGTGTTCACCTCTCTTCTTCTCCGTAAGAGTTTCTATCTAAATAATCTCACCCATTCTGATGATCAAATTTTCCCTAGCTGGTCCAGTTTCTTTACCACTTACCATGTCTGCCGAGCTCTTGAAGGTTTTGGGTATTGATTACTGATTTACATGTCTTCTGAAATTAAAGCTACACAAAAGAAAACAAATTAGGGAAAAAAAAAACAACCAACAACCAACCAAACAAACAAAAAACAGAAATATTTTCTTCATCTTTCATTTCACTCCCTGACCACTAATACTTCAATTTTCATTGAAGTTAGACAGGCTTTCAAATTCACTTTTTATTCAGCTCTCTCTTTCCAAAGCTGTATTAATTCATTAAATCTACCTATCCCATCCTTCATGACCTTCTTAGTATTTACTGCTTTCATAGAAAAAGGTCCTGCTATTACAAGTCTATTCATATCTCAGTCATTGCAGAAGTGTACTCATTTCTGTCATTTCTGTTTTTTTTCTGTGGCCTCTTTAGCACTTGTATAGCACGCAAATTTGTTCATCATGTCTTTGCCACCATGACCTTTTTGACTGATTGCTCCCCGTCCCTCTCCTTAGATCCTTGTGTTACATTGAGCTTTTTTTCTCATTAATTTCAACTCTATTTCACTTTCAAAATTAGGGGTCTACCTACATTCCAGTTACAGTTTTCCTGATTGTGCTCTATCTTCTGTCAACATAGCAGGAATCATTTCTATGCTGTTAGTAACCTGATCTCCTTTTTATGTCATGCAACTTGAGCATCTGCTATGCAGGTTGGATGTTTTGGAGTGCAAGAATACAGATGCTGAAGTGTCCCTGTCAGACACTGTAAGCAAAAAACAAGCACAAATCACAAAGCTAGACACTGCAAACAAAGAACCGGTGTTAGGGCAGTCACAGGGGCTGGGTGAAGATTCAGTGGTCTGTGTACTAGATGCCTGGATAAGGAATGTGGAATGCAGCGGAGGCTGCTTACCCCATCTTCTCACCTGTCTCACAATGGCAGTGGTCTACTCCCTGAAGATGCAGATGTAGGTGCAGATAAGGGAGTTTTGTGCCGATTACATGGAACAATTGTCTGCCCACAGCCCCATCCCCGCACTTTACACATGAGTTAAAAAAAAAAAGGTATAAATGTCATCCCTTTTGGACCCGGTTTGTGGCACAGAATTCGGCACCAAGTCATAGGGACTGACCACTGGGTTTTGTTCTCTTCACCTCCCCCCAGCAGGGACGCCTTTTGGGAAGATTTGCAGCCTTGGCTCTGCCGGGTGATTTTCCCTGGGAGATTATTATTATTGTAGTTGCAATTCCTTTTAAAGCTATATAGCTAGTCTGCAGCTTAGTGTATTTATCCCCAGCAATCACAAAGACTCTGAATGTTGTGTGTAAATAAACCATGCTATTCATGAATACGACGGCTTCTGTTGAATGCAGCCAGACCTACAGCACCAGGCTGTTCGTGGCACTGGGGTCAGACCCCTAGTCAAGGCTTTCACTGGGATCTGCTGAGAGACAAGTTCAACCGCCCCCAGCCCCTCTAATATCTGAGGACTGTCCAGAAAGCAAGGGATTTGTCTCTTACCAAATCTGTCTTTCCCTTACCCACACCTCCCCCCTTCCCTTCACGGGACAGTCCCAAGGCACAGTACTTAAGGCAGCAGCTTTACCAGATCTCTGCCTTTTTCCATGGTGAAAGTGTGTGATAGGAAGAAGCAGTTTCTGTGCTTTCTCAGGGAAAACCAGGCATATTGTTACTCTTTGTGACAGAATGGGCAAGAATCACCCATCCTGTACATTGGCACTGTGATAGGAAGTAAACTAATATCATCAAAATACAATATGTTTCTTTCCAGAGCACTTAAGATAGAGTTGTGTGGTGTAGATTTATCATGGTAAGACTTGCGTGTTCAGACAATAAATATTTTTCTGGTTGGTCCAAATTCTCTCAAACTACATTCTCACAGAAACTAAAACTTGTGGCAAATTTATAGCATTTTCTGCTTCAACTACCAGTGACACTTCTTTGTTTTGTTCCCTATGATAGAAACAATTTACATTTTAAACTGAAAACAAAGTACTTTCATCGAACACTATCACACATACAGGTTTTTTTTCCTCATTACAGAAAGAAGAGAAAGGACAAACCATATGACTAAGTTTGAAGCAATTAAAAATGATAAGATAGTCTCAGTAAGTTGTGAGCACTTCACTGATGAATCAAAATTAGAAATTTGAATATTTTTTCATTCACAGCACTGAAAGATAATATAATGATTGATTCTCTGATGAGAAAATTGGCACAGGATGTGCCTTGCTTTTAAGTAAATCTCACAATAGTCTAAACTCATGACTTCCATGAAACAATCAAATGTTTATGCAGGGGTACACTGAAGAGAGTTCAGGTACCACAGACGTGAAGGCTTCAGAAGAAACCACATAACAGAGCCAATTAGACAAGTTTGTACCCCAAAATCATGTGCGTTTAAAAATCACGCTGTATTCCTAGGACATTCTTGAGTACAGAACAGGTATTTATAATACAACGTTGCAAGGGACTGCATTTTAAGGCAGCAACTTTGCCAGCATTCTTTTCCTTTGTCCATAGGGGAAAGTGTATGACCGAAGAAGCAGTTCATATGCTGTCTCAAGACAGACAGCTTGTTACTCCTCTCTGTACAGCAGCAGAAACAGCAGGATTAACCTATCCTATAAGGCAGCATTGCAATACATAGAAAACCATTAGCACGAGATCTGGATGTGTTTCCTTGTAGAGTATTTAAAAATCGAGTTTATTTCCTAACATTTTCATCTTCTGAGGCCATAGCCCACACAGGGCTGTAGTCATCTGACTTGTGTTTCATTTCAGTCACTCTTTTGGATGTAGTGTTCACTGTTCTTTTCTTTTCAAGGCTCAAATTATTTTTTTCTGGTGTTGTGTTTGTTTAATAGCGAATATGGAAGATGAATTCAGGTTTGCTAGACAAAAGAAGCCTATGGAGCAAGTGGCTGAAAACCTAAGGGGATTGTTTGCCTGAACTATCTGATGGGATGAACAGTGTGCTACTTCTCATGAAAGCAATCTAATAAGATTTATCATACAATCATAGAATGTCTGGGCTGGAAGGGATCTCCAAAGGTTATGTAGTCCAACCCCCTCGCCATAAGCAGGGACATCCCCAGCTAGATCAAGCTACTCAGAGCTTCGTCCAGCCTGATCTTCAGTGTCCCCAGGGATGGGGCATCCACCACCTGTCTGGGCAACCTATTCCAGTGATCTATCACCCATATATTGAAGAATTCTTCCTACAGTTCTAACCTAATCTACCCTTTTCTAGCTTAAAGCCATTACCCCTCGTCCTGTCACTACAAACCCTTGTGAATAGTCCCTCCCCTGCTTTCTTGTAGGCCCTTCTCAGGTACTGCAAGGTCGCTATGCGGTTCCCCCAGAGCGTCCTCTTCTCCAGGCT
>NW_008591323.1:0-16660 GCF_000691845.1 Merops nubicus
TGTTCACGTTAAAAATTCACGTTTTGCCAGCTGTAGTATTGCCCTTGTCTCCCACAACTCTGCTAGGATCCCATCTTCAACTCAACCTCTCCTTTATGGCTTCCATAGTACAGCTTGTCGTTAATTTTTTACTTCCTCTTTACACTAACCAACTTTTAGACATCTGACCCATTTAGCCTTAGGTTTTTGAACAAGGAGAGTAGGAAAACACCTTGTGGATTCCTCAGTAATTAGAGAATTTTATCTCCACATCCAACCCAAGCAGAAATACCACAAGACTATACTTACATGCAGCAGTAATAAGAGTAGTGCCACTGACTTTCTGTTGAAGCTGAAGTACCATTAACATAAGTAAAGGTTGCATGGTCAGAATCTGACTTGGATCAGAACCTTCAGTTTTAACAGATTCCCCACGAGCACCAAATACTCCACATTTGTGGCAAAAAAAAAATAATGAAAATCCATTATTTATTACTGCATACAAATAAAACAGAATGTCCATGCAACATCTTATTTCACTTTAGTTTTGCAGATTAAAAGGAATAAGGCCCAAATCAAATAAATTACTCTGATTTCATTCATTTTTTCCTGCTTAATGTTATTCCACATTTGGGTTACTCACCATAACCTTTGGTTGAGAATTAGTTAACCTTCATATTCTCTTCGTTCATTAAGAATCAGTAGCTGTCCACCAAAGAATCAACAAAAAAACCCATAATCTATTCTGTGTGGTTCACATGTCAGATAGGCCCTTACAGGGGCTAATGATTTTAAAGTAAAATTAGGAGGGAGGTTGAATGGACTCCCCCAAGACTTTTGTGTGAATGGTGCAGCATAGCACAAAGACGAAAGCATTCAAATTTGAAATGAAACACAGCAGGTAAAGACATTCAACTTGAATTTCAAATAGCTATTCCTTGTGCTGATATGCTAATTAAAGCTTTTTTTTTTTTTTTAAGTTTATTGGGATCATTAAGTTTAGCCTGAATATATATCTTGTGAGTTAGGAAGAGAGATCACATAAGCAACAGCTCTTTGTCCAGGAGTTTTCATGACAGCACACTGAATCCAACTGAAATTCAGCTTCAGAAGTAGCCTGAGGATGGTGTTGCTGAGCTGGAGGAGCCAGGGAACATCAGAGGTGATGCATTTCTGTCTGACAATCTGAGTTATGGGCATTCACAATTCCAGTGTCTCCTGGATTCTGTTTACAAGACAAATTTTCCACAGACATCACTAAAAGGTGCTCATATAAGTTATCCTAATAAAAAAGGAGCACAGAGAGAATGAATACACAGTGATACACAACTACAGAAGAAAAAGTGTGAGAACACACAAACTGGGTCAGCCTAACATTGAGAAACAACCAAGTCTATGAGGTAACATAGTATGCCAGCAAGTCATAATTGTTATAATTGTTAGACTGGGCAATAGAAGCTCCCCTATACCCCCACAAAAGAGTACAGAGGCAGGTAGTGGAGCCTAAATAATGCCTTGCCTTAGTTTATCCCATCACAAGAGCCAAAAGACCATCAAAGACCCATCTCCACAAACCCAGAGAGGAGGACACAAATGGGAACACACGTTAAGGTCTCAGAGGAGGTGACAGACTGTCCAAGCCCTTCACAGGGCTGTTCCAGGACAGCCGCAGCCCCATTGTCTGGGCATGAAGCCCATCATGATGGGTTGATATCAGAGCACCTTCTGCACTGAGGGGCACCACTGCTTTGAGGCATGGGACATGTTATGGGGTGCAGAGGACAACACCTGGGGATTGCACAGGACATTATGGGATGAGCAAATAAAGTGATCAGAGTGGTTTGGGGAGGAAGAAGTGTGGGATAATAAAGGGAGAAGAGGGGGTAGTTGGATGTAAATAGTTTAGTTTTCTGTTCAGTACATCTGTTTGGCCATGCCCTGTATCTGATCAGCACAGTGTCCTGTCTTCTTGTAATTCCTTTCTACTCCTCCTGGATGAGAGACTTTTGTGTGCTTCTATGTGTCTGTGGTTGTGATAGCAGCCAGGTCAGAGGTTGGAGAGTCCGTGTGTCTGTGGTGCGAGCAACTGCAGGGGCCCTGAGGAGTGGATGTTGATGCCAGGAACTGGAGTGGGACCTTGGGTTGCAGGGACCCATGTGTCTGTAGCACCAGCCACTGGAGTAACTGTAGGTGTGCAAATGAGCGGGTGAACACCAGAGATCAAGCCAGGAGAGCCAGTAAGTGAAGTGGTCTTGGAGGCAGAGTGAATGAGTCTCTAAGAGTGAGGCCACAGGGGGTAGGCTGGGGTAGGGTAAGGCTGTTGGGGACAAAGGGATTCCCAGGCAGCTGTGTGTGTGTGTGCCTGTGTGAGAACATTTTTCCTAGCAGCTAGAGCAGGGCTGTGGCTTCAGGGCTTTGTATTTCCAGCTGCCAGCAACTGGGCAGACTGGGTTGCCAGGGGCAGCTACTGGGTAGACTGGATGTAAGTGGGAGTATCCACATTATATAGATGCACATGTAGATATTCCCACTCACAAACCCCAATCACGCTCATCCAGACAGAGGAACAGGATGAGGCCATTGTTGCCTGTGCTGCCTGTGTGTGAGTGTTCCATGTGTCTCTCTCTGTGTTGATCTGTGCAGCCCATTGTGCGTGTACATGTATACACAGTGCAGAAGTGTTTGTGTACATGTGCCTGGTGTGCCTAGAGAATACGTCCTCAGCCTTGCTCCCGGGTGGACCTGAGGGCATGGAGCTGTGGCAGCTTTGTCTTTCTCAGACTGCCAGATTTGGCCCTATCCCCCTAACAACAATATATTGAGCAAATATTTGTTTCCCTTTTACCTAGGGAAGGGAGTGTAGGTCTGGAAATGACTAAATATCACTTGAATAAATATGAGAAAGAGGAAAGGCACCAAAGAACAAATAGAAAATACATCTTACCTATTTATAAAACACTTGAATACTGACATGGCTTCCTAGAAAATCTGTATTAATGGATTTTAGAACATATTTTTGTGCTGTGATAATCTTTTTCTTCTCCTTTGCCTGGCCGGGTCACAGTGAGGTGATAACTATAGTCTCCTTTCATTTCAGGTGGTTTTAACTGTTTGAGGAAACTCTGCTAGAGACTTTCCTGCCCAGCTGCTGCTGATGTTTTTATTAGGTTGTCCACAAACAGCTCTTCCTTTTTTCTCATCCTTTTTTTTCCCCTGCAAAATTATGTTTGCTAGGCTTTTTGCTTTAGCCACATTGCCAAACCTTTCCAACTTCTCTCTTCGCACTGCTGCTACTAGAGGCTCATGGGATCCAATTACTGCAGATCCTGCTTCTCTGTAATAGAGATGTTAGTTCTGTGCACTGCACATGGTACCCATTGAATTCTGCAGGCACATCTGAATTCAAAGGCTTGAATTCTTCATTCTGTTCTGCTGTTTGAGTTTCACCCATTTCACACTGTTCATGCTCCTGAGAATACAATATTTCTAAGAAGTTTCCTTTTTTTTCTTCTCTTGGATCTACTAAGGTTGTTCTTGTCTTTCCAGGTTGTATTTTGGACTGTGAGCACTGCTAGCATGAGGGCAATTCTTTGGATTTCTGTTTCAGGTTTCCCGTCTTTCATGGTAGTACTACTGAGATACTTGAATAAGTCCCCTCATTCAACTTTCCTGCTTTTGATGTCTATTTCTTGTTCAGTGTCAGTAATCCTCATTGTCATTACTCTGCTCGGTTTTTGTCCTCATCTCCATACCATACATCATTGCAACGCTGCCCAGCTCTGTCATTGTATTTGCACATCCCAGTCCCATTCCTCCTATCAAATCTAAGTCATCTTCAAAGGATAGATTACCTACATTACTACCTCTAACTGATAACACTCCTTCAAAGTTTTCGGAGTCCTTTGACATAACATGTTCAAGGAAACAATTGAAGAGATGTGGCAATGGGAGACATCACTTTCTTACACCAGCTGTTAGACGGAACTACTTACTCAATGTGTTACTTTCAAGGACTTTACTCCCTGCACTGTAATAAAGAATTTCAAGGGTTGTCACTATTCTTTTGCTAATGTTCAGTGTCTTCATCACAGTCCATAATATTCCTTGCTATACATGATCAAATGCTTTATTGAAGCCTGTGAAGTTGCAGTGTAGTTCCATTTTGTATTCTCGGCATTTTCTGTTCAATTTCTCAAGTTGAAAGGCTGATCTATTGTACTTGATGTCATAGTAAAACCTTCTTCTTCCTCCTCAGGTAATGTCTTGGGCAAATCAGGTAGACATACCTGGCATACTGTCAAGGTCTCTTTTTGGCAAGCAGTGTCCTGACGGTGTGTATGAAGTTTGTGAATTATACTAATGGCAGCATCTCCCTTGCTTTTTTACAAACATTTTAGCTTTTTCTGCTGGGGATTTTCCAAAGCAGAAATTTTCTGCTCCTCATCTGACAACTCTAAGGATGAACAAAACCTCTTTAAGTCTTGTCTGGTTCTTCATGTGCTGATGTTAAGTCAACATTTACTTATAGTTACACAAATCCTCACAGCAGTCCCACAGCCTGCCTGCAGTTGCTTCTGCTTCTGTTTTGAAGACACTCATTTTTGCCATGAAACATAAACACACTTCATCATTGTCAAGCTGATGGCAAAATTTTTCCTCTTTCTCCTGCCTATGCTGTGTTGCCTGTGTATCTGTATGATTTCAACTTTTCTATGATTGGTGCTGGACTGTTCCATCCCTATCCTGAGAAGCTTTCTCAGGCTAACAGTTTCTAAGAAGTTTCCTAACCAACTAATTCACTACTATTAAATTTATCACACTGCATGAATCGTTCACATTAATTTTCCTAGGCCAGCTGCTTAAATTTTTGGTACAATTTAATATATTGAATTTTCTCTCCAAAAGCATGCTTGGCATTCTCATCTTGATCAAGATCCATGAGAAATCAAGATATACTCCAGGGCTCTGCCCATTCAGTTCTTAATCACAATAATTACCATGACATACTAATAAGTGTTTTATACTGGCTCTCTCTTCCTGCCCTTTGAGAGTGGATAAAATAGCCCTATCGTCATAAAGAGGTGACTGCCTAAACCCCAAATCTTCAGACTACTATTCTTCATCTATTCCTTTGTTAGCAATGGAAAAGAAGGTGGGATTGAGACCAAAAGTAGCATGCTGCCTTTGCAGAGGTGTTTACCCTAAAACTTTTCTGGAAATGATTTGCAAAGCTTTCAAAGGACTGAAGTTCTATACCTCCACATAGAAATTGTTATAGACCTGCATAAAGCAATTTAGTTGTTTCTTCCCATTTCAAGGTGTTGTTTAAGGTATCAAGAACTTCCCTCTCAACGTGAAAAAGAAATTTTTTACACCAAGAACAGTCATTCACTGGAACAATGTCCCCAGGGACATGGTAGAGTCCCAGTCACTGGAAGTTTTCAAGACGCAATTGGACAGGATGCTAGATAATCTCATCTAGATTCCCTTTCCAACAAAAGGTTGGACAGGTGATCTTTTGAGGTCCCTCTCAACCCAGGCTTTTCTAAAATTGTATAGTTCCAGTACTAATAAAGCCTTTGGAAGGAAAACTTTTTTGTTGTAGAGAATTTGGTTACTACAGAATTCTGATGCTTTAATTTTTTTTTAGAAAGAAACACCATTTCCCCAGTTAAAAGTGAGCCATGATGTGAGAACTCAACTAGCTTATGTACCTTCAGGATTACAAATATTAACTTGATGACTTTCAGATTAAATTAACTTTTTATGGGATCCAGATAAGAATTGTTGCCCCTGAAGCCTTTCAGTAGCCAGGTTCTATGGTTTGTTTTCTTCCCTCACACAGGGATTGCAAGTTACTTTATATGCCTCCAGCTGCCTTCCTTGCCTCAGAATAAGAGGTGAATGATCAAGAAAGAGGAAAGCTTAAAGTGGAGCAACAAGATTTTCACTGTTTTTTCTCTTTCAAGTAAATACAAATGTATTGTGGCTTCCATTAATTTCATTGTAAGTATTATAATGGAGATGGAAAACTGATACTATGAAGAGGTTTTAATTTATTTTTACTATTCTGGTTAAATGGAATCAGTTTCCCTTTAGCTGTTCTCTTATTTATATAAATTACAAATAGCTGAAATGATAATATACCTCTAAGAATAGGTAGAGAATTCTGCACCTATTATTACGCCTGTAAGAATAAGTAAATAGTTTTGTCCTCTTACAGGTTTAAATTTAAATAATTAAACTGTTAAACTTCCAAAGTGTAAGGTTGTTTAATCCACAATGTAATAGAACATTTTCTTACCTTTGAATGTGATGGTGGCTTTTTAACCTTATTACGTTATTGAAGCTGCACAGAAAAGCAAACTGGCAACACTTAGATAAAAAAATCTTCTTGGATTTGTAACTTGTACTATAGGTAGAACATGGTATAGAAACCAGCCTTCTATCCAGAAAAATTGTAATCAGATTGTTGTGGGTTAAAAGTTAAAAGAAAAACAGCAGTTGTGTTAATATGTACTGTTTGGTTTCTTTGCTAGAACTGAATTTGGTTGGGAATGCAGTGCAATAAACTACAATAACAAAATAACTATGGTGAGATGACAGTAACTGCTAAAAAAAACTTGTTGTAAGTAAGGCTAGCCAGAATGAATTATGCATGATCGATGTGGAAAGAAAATAGTATGTACAGCAAAAATAAAATTTAAAAGGAAGAAATCAAAGAGTATTTTTGAGCCCTCAGATCCACCAAGTGTAGACACTATGTACTTACTGTCAAGCTCTGAAAAGGTAAACTTCTTCTGCTTTTAGCAATAAAAATTTTAACTATCTTTAAGTAAATCTATGACTTTCTGTAATAATTTTAGTGAGACCAATCAGAAAAAAACTAACAAAGGTAAGCAAAGTTAATTGGGCTCTGTATAATCTTAATTTGATCTGACAATTGAGAAACGTGAATCCTGGTGAGTAATGTAAAATTAAATTGTAGACTCTTGCTACTAATGGAGTGTAATAATATAGATACATTTGTTCATTTATTATTAGTTCTAATCACATCCAAGACCAAAGTCAGTGACACAATAATTAGCAATACAAGTTCCTGTTATTTGGCATGGCCCAGGCAAAATGATTACATGTATTTGAGAAAAAGTGTGCAAGGGTAAGATGTTCTGAGTAATTGCTAAGTAAGAGGAGGGCAGAATGACTGTTTGCAAAGATATTTCCAGCCAGGCTTCACTTAGAATATTCTTTCAGTCTAAGTAAAATAAACAGGTCTGAACTTATTGGAATTTTCTATTTGCTGTCCAGTAAAACCTTATAGCTTTTGGGCTTTTATACAACTAAGATTTATAGCATCTATTCTCACTGTGCTGAGTCCTAGGATAATGTTAATAGATGGCTAGTTTTGCCAATAAATCCCTCAGGGAGCAGAGAGAAATATCTGTTTCAGATGAGTTGTTCAGAACTAAATCCACATTCCAAATGGAATGTGGTACTCAGGCTTAAGAGTCACAGCTCTAAACATATAAAGATACTACTTTCACAACTCCTAATAAAGGCACACTATGGTAAAATCAACCCTCTGGGCTCCTGATAGCTAATAGATCTGTTAATCAGTGGTGGGGGCTCATTTTCCTGAAAGGATTCTAGAGTAATTTGTGAGGTCCAAAAACCAGGTTCCTCAGGGACTTTTTTCCTTCATCCCATGAGGCTGGCAGGTGGTGAATGAGAATGATAACACGTTTCCTGGACTGCTAGGCAGAATGTCAGGAGTGCCTGACTGTCTGGGAGCATGGAAATCCATCTAAATAACATAGGAATTAGAAAGATGGAGAAAGAGAAGAGAAGACAGAAAAAGTGAAACAGAGAGAGGACAATGAAGTCGTTGGTTTTTACTTGGACCTCCTTTAGTGCTTAAGAAGTTGTAAAGAAGTTGACACAAATTGCCATGCCTATTGCAGACTGGGTAGGAAGCAAAAGTATTCTTGCTTTCAGGATCTGCGTGTGTCTTGCAGGCTACACTAGTGTTGTACTAACACAATCCTACAAATTCCTTTTCTTTGATGCAGAGCTGCAATGCTGACCTATATTCAGTTTGCCAACTGCTGTAACTCCCAACGCTTTTTCTGAGCAATTACTTCCTCATTCTTTGATTATGCAGCAGATTATTTCTGTTTGAAAGTTCTCTTTCCACTAATAAATTCTTTTCTGTCGGTAACTTCAATTTTTCAAGATTGTTTTCACCTTTAATTCAAAATCTCTTGCATACTTGCATTGCCATTAGTTTCCTCATTCTTTTTTTTTTCTTCTCTTGTAAATATGCTGTTTCTATTCTTCCTGGTTTTAATCCTCCACACAAGTTTCCCAATAAATCAACTAATGTGCTCAGGATTACTTCAAATAATTCTTTAACTATTGTAAACTGAAGTTTTTGGATCCTCCTGATCTGAAAGGATGTACTTAAATGCTTAGCCCTTAAACTCCCTTTATTCACCAAGTTCCTGCAATGGTTACAAAATCTATTAGAAAATATGTTTTACAGCTCTTTATAGATCTGGATAAGTATCTGTAATAACACTGTGTAAGCATTTGTTTAAGTAATGAAGATTTATTTGGACGGACTCTGACCCTGTTAAAGTTTGCTCACATGTATAGTTAGAAAGCCAATACTGGTAACTTTTAATTGAAAACCAATTTTGAAATCACAGTTGGAAGTATTGATATTGCAAACATTAATTCTAAGACATCAGCTGATCTAAGTGGATAGCAAAAAGAATAAACAACATCTTTGTTAACCTTCTTTCAGCACAGCATCAGAGCAAGCAAAAGGCAACTCTAAACTACTCTTTTTTTCCCAGTTTTTCAGTTCTTCACACTAAGGAGAGCTGCCCAGAGGCTAGGTGTGTGTAGCCAAATAAAGAGTAGCTGCTGCACAACTACTCATACCTAGACCTCTGCCTGTAGAGCTAGCAGAGGTCATTTTAGCACTCATTGTCTCCTGATGTGTCCAGCAATCTAATAGATATTGTCATTGGTCATGTGATATTAAATATTGTCACAAAAGCTGACTAATTATCCACACCCTTATCAAATTTTTGTTTGAAATTTCACTATGGCTATGCTAAGGTGGAAAATGCTCCGTCAGTGGAAGCAGGGACAGGTATCCTGGGAAGAGTGCAGGGACATTTCCTGCTTGTGCAGGGCTAGGGTCAGGAAGGCCAGGACATAGCTGGAGTTGAACTTGGCAAGGGACACAAAGAATAATAAGGGCTTTTCCAGGTATGTCAGTCAGAAATGGAAGAACAAAGAAAGCACACACCTCAGTGATGAACAAGACTTGTGAGCTGGGAACAACAAACAAGGAGAAGGCTGAGACAGTGAAATCAAGTGCATCCTCAGCAAGTTTGTAGATGACATCAAGATGAGTGCTGGAGTTGACACACTTGAGGGATGTGAAGCTATCTAGGGGGACCTGGATAAGCTTGAAAATTGAGCCCACATAAACCTCACGAGGTTTAACAAGGTCAAGTGCAAGGTCCTGCACCTGGGTCACAGCATTCCCCAGTATCAATGCAGGTTGTGGGATGAAGGGATTGAGAGCAGCCCTGTGGATAACAGTTATGGGGTACAGGTGGATGAAAAGCTGGGCATGAGCTGGTGATGTGAACTAGCAGCACAGAATGCCAACGACATCCAGGGGTACATCAAAAGAAGTGTGGTCAGCAGGTTGAGGGAGGTGATTCTGCCACTCTGCTCCATTCTGATGATACCCCACACGGAGTACTGAGTTCAGATCTTGAGTCCTCAACACAGAAAAGACATAGACCTGATAGAGAAGGCCAAGATGAGGGCCATAAAAACAATTAAAAGGATGAAACACCTCTCCTATGATGAAAGGCTGAGAGAGTTGAGGTTGTTCAGTCAGGAGAAGAGAACACTCTGGGGGAACCTTATTGCAGCCTTTCAGTACTCAAAGGGGGTCTATAAGAAAGATGGAGACAAATGTTTTGGCAGGGCTTGTAGTGAGAAAACAAGGGGTAATGGTTTTAAACAAAAAGGGGGCAGGTTCAGAGTAGATATAAACAAGAAGTTTTTTACTATGAGGGTGGTGAAACACTGGCACAGGTTGCCCAGAGAGGTGGTAGATGCCCCATCCCTGGAAACATGCAAGGTCAGGTTGGATGGGGCTCTGAGCAATTTGATCTAATTAAAGATGTCCCTGCTTACTGCACAGGACATTGGAATAGATAACTTTTAAAGGTCCCTTCCAATCCAAAGTACTCTATGATTCTATACTGCTAGCAGAGATTTAGGAAGATGGTTTCTGCTCTAGCTGGACCCTTGTGCTATTTCTTCTTATTCCCTTCCAGGGGAACAACCAGTTTTGCTGAATGTATTTGTATATCAATTTTACCATGCTCAAGCAAAATTTTTGGTCTAGTGTGTCTAAACCAAACCAGGCCATTTGAAAGTTCTTTAAGAGCAAAGTACAGATTCAGAGCACTAAGGCAAAGTAAACATTTCAAGTGACAGAAACAACTGAGAACATTCTTAGAGTTTGTAAAGAAAACTTAAAGCACTGCAAGTGAGAGCAGGAACCTAAAAACTCTTTCTAAATGCTTCCTGAAGAAGAGTCTGCCTTTTTTTTCCACTGAGTATATAAGAAGTCTAGAAGATTAGCCTGCTGTCTCAGGCACTTAAGTTAGCTGCCCAAAGTTAAGTGGTGTGGAGGCTGTTCCTCCTCATTCCCACAACATTTATAATTAATCAACTGCAAATCAGTTCATGAGCAATTCACAGTAGGAAGAGATCAATTCACAGGGGAAGGTATCTGCAATCAGTAATCTAGGCTGCTCTAGCTAAATTTGTAGAATAAATTCTACACAATGAATTATTCTACTTGCTTTTCAACTAATCTAACTTCCCTTAAGCTTTGATGTCATTTGCAGGCATCAATACTTCTAGTCAGTTGAACAACTTTCCACAGTTTCTGCTAAACTCTTAAATCTACATAGTTTGAACAGTTGCTCTAGTAACAACATTTGTCTGCTTAAAAGATAGTGAAACTGCTGCTATTTCTGTTCTATTTTATGTTAGCCAGAGTTCACCAGTGTGTCTTGGCCACTCAAAATGTAATACCACCTACCTATTTAGAAAAAAAAAAATAAATAACCAAACACACAATTATTGCAAAACCAGTTGTCAATATCAAGTAATATTTTGCAAATTTTTATGCTTATTTCATGGGGAAATTTAAAGTAAGTCTTGATACGTAATACAATATTCCAACTGCAGTCTTTCTACTATTAAATTATTTAGCTGTCAAACCCACATGATGACAAGACATTCAAGCCCTCAATTATTTCTCAAAAACAGAGTCCAAATCTTTCAAATATAGTCCTTCTTCTCTTAGAAAATTAAGCTATATTTTTAGCTCACAAACTAAGAATATGAGCTGAAATTTACTGAAAAGAAGAGAAACACCTGCATTAACTGTGGTAGGCTTTGGGTCACACCTACAGTAATTTAAAGTGGACATGTTATAGAAACCATTCAAAAAGCTTTTTGAACTTTTGTCTGACCTTTAAGGCCCTTCTTTACTGCAGCTTATGAACTTCTAAAAGGGAAAACTTTCAAAGCAATTGTAGGAAATACACACAAAACCCCCTTTATTTATGATCAAACTGTACGTGATTATTTTTCATGCATAACTCTTAAAATTCATCCCAAAGTGTCTTGATTGTATTGCATCTTCAAAGTGCATAAAAGCTGAATTGAACTCACAAAGCTGTTTGAAACTTCAGCTTTTGTAATAGAAACATAAAAATCCCTCCTGGGTTATGTATTATACAGCAGAAAACTTCGGAAATAATCAAAGAGTTTGCTACTTATCTTCATAATCTTTATCCAACAATGTAGTTGCACTCAGATTTTTCCAGAAATCACTATTTGACTACTAGACATCAAAGAGAAGAATAATGTAGTACCTTTAGTAGGAAAATAAATAAAAAAAAAGCCTTGCAAAAAAATGTATTTTAGTTTGTCTAATTACCATGCTTCCAAATGTATGTGAAAACCAGGTTTTCAGTGTGAACAATATGTGTAGTGTGTGCTTTTATGTACACTTTCTTTGCAATTTTAACTTAATTTAAATGACTGTAAAGATCAGGTCCTATATATCATCCACATGCTGCTCAGAACAGAAATATTACAGAAGTATTGAAATCTGTACCAGTTTAAACTATAGGATCTAAAAGTATAGCGATTTTGTAGACTGCAGCTAATGCTTGTGAAAATAATTTTGCTTTACTTATATTTTTCCTGTGGCACTGCTTTAGATAAAGAACATAGATGTCAACAGGACTGAGGTTTAACAATTACCAGTTTTCTCGTTCATGCTAAGAAAACAGGTCTCTTCTTTCACCAACAGTGAAATCAGAGTTGGAAGAAATTTTCAGGGAACAGGATTTTTCTGAGCCTGCTGTAAAGGCTGAAGTTCATATGATCTTGAAAACCAAATTTTCTTCAGAATTTTAAGCCATTTGGGTGTTGTTACAGTTCAAAATTCAGTACCTACCTCAAAGGCTTACAAATATACATGCACTTTTAGACAGTGCCATAGAACTTAAACCTATTTTATTAAATATCTTATTATGAGCCAAAATAGAGAAATTACATTTTTCAATCATTAGCTCCTATTTTTAAATCCTTTACAGAAGAAATATAGTTGTAAAATTCAGTGAGCAGGAAAAGTTTTCACAGAAAGGGGCATTAGAAGTATATTAGAGGGAGTATTTTTCCTTTTCATCAGTTAGATTTGTTGGATTACAGTTTCACGCTCTGGAAGAACAGGGCATTGAAATGCATTATAGAAATGGAGTCCACACTTCACCTTATCTCTAATGATTTATTTTTACTACACTCTTTTCCAGGTGTTCTGTAGGGAATTGTAGCTGACAGATATGGAAAACCATTCAACATTATGCACGTGCTACGATACCTCTTCTGGTAAAGAGGAGAGAAATATTCATATATGGATGGTTCCGATAAAGAGCAGAAGATGAACATCAAATGTTTTCTTAAAAAATATTTTCATTCATTACCCTTGAAAAAATACTTAATCCCTTTTTTCTTTTTCTTTTTTTTTGAGTATCACATAGATTGTAAACACCCAGGCATAAAACTGTGACTGTAACATGTCAACTGTGGACCAATGACACAAACATATGACTGCAAATAATTAATTTGTATAAAGGAACTTTAACCCACCTGTGATCTTCTTTAAAGACAAAGTAAGAAGGCCAAGCACTGTTACTCAGGCAGCAAGTAACAGTAAACTCTTACTGTAACTTCACCAAAAAGTGAAGATGAAGATGGAGATGCAAAAAAACTATGAGAAGACCATACTCTCTGAGCAAGTGACTGGTAGAACATGGGTTTGTGTGAAGCTTTCCTAGTGGAGCTCATGGAGGAGAAGAAATGAAGACTGGACATGGACCTGGAAAAGAGAACCAAGTTCAGGCAGGAATGTCGAGATAAATGGAAGAGAGAAGGCAGCATGAAAAACTGACAACCTGCATTTACTGAGCAGCAGAAGCTGAATGGCAGATCAATAAACCAAAAAAAGAATGACTATGAGAACATGGCAGGAGGATTAAGTAGCTAGTTTAGGAACAGCTATGCTGCACTGGGCAGCAACGGGGAGAAACATGCTGAAAGAGGAGATAGGATGGCAGAACAGAGAAGCTGCAAGTCCCATAAGAGAAGAGATAATGGAGATAGCTATGAGAAATTGCCCAAGTATAAACAAAGACATTACACAGAAGAGAAGGCAGGATAGTCAACAGACAGGAAAAATAACTCAGAATAGAGCTTTAATACGAAAGACAGCTTTATGTGTTTGGGAAGTCCTTGAGGACTAACAGACCTGCCAAGACAACAGATCCAGAGGAAAGTTAGTATGGAGTCTGCCAGAAGCAAGCATACACACTCTGAAGCTGGGATGAAAAGTATTCTCAAAGAAAGTGGGAGAAAAATATATGGATATTGATTATTTTTCATGTCAGGACATGCCCCAGATTTCAAATGGAGCAAGGGAATTATTCCAAGCTGGAGTACTTAGTGAGACATGTGACTGCCTCAGGCGACTTCCACCAGAACTGTTCCAGCTGCTGGAGGACTCTGTAGACTGCCATCCTTCTCCAGGACTGCCATCCTTCTCCAGGACTGCTTCTCAGAGGTAGACTATAACAAACTCATCAAATATTTAAAATTAAATATATTACTTCTTGGGCTAGGTGCAAGAAATATACTACTTTTTGCATCACAAGGTGCAAGAAGTGTATTTTGTAATATGGAAGTGTATGTTATATTGTATAGTGTACATTATAAACCTGTAAACTATAAACCTTTTTGGTAAGATAAGGTATGGATACCACATGGTATTCTATCATGTATTATTAATGGGAATATGAAAGAACAGGACTAGAATAAGAATATTAAAATATATAAAGACAGACTCAAAAGGGTATTTCGAAAATATATAACAGAAGACAGAGCTCCATGTAAACATGGTCACCATATATTTAATATTTTAATTAATAAACCTGGAAAAAAAAAATGCAAAGGAATTTCACTTGCTGATGTAAAACTGGCAGCACTGTGAGCATGGGAAAGATCAGACTCTTGTAATGGAAGGACTCCATGACATTAAGAAAAGGAATAATAGAAATATGGATGAAACTTAACTGCAGAAAGTAAAGGTCATTCATGCAGGGACTAATAATGAGCATTTCGTCTATAATCCAGGATCTTCTCAGCTGGAAACAGTAAAGAAGGAAAAGCAGATGGATATCTATTAATCAGTCACAGGATGTCTATGAGCCACCAATGTCATGCAACCATGAAAAAGTGAATGTAATTCTAGGCTATATAACAGAAGGTTACAGGCCGTTCCTCAAAGAGCTGTGGTGTCATTCCTATAGCCTTAATAGCAACACACTTGAATGCAGTAGGTTAAAGAGCAGATACAGCCATTTTCTACATTAAATAGCCATGTACTCATTTTCTGAAAAATTATTAAGTGATGGCTGTTTAGCAAAAGCATTATAGATTTGTTCATCATTGGTGTTGCTGTGCACTAAAAGGAGGTATCGAAGTCAGGACCTGGTCCACGTTATTCTGGTGCAATGCAATTGCACAAAATAATACAGGTTCATCCCCAAGACAGTTTACGATTATAGGCTTGATAATGCAAATATTTGCATCCATTAATGACTGCACATTGAATCACAGAATCATTTTGTTTGGAAGAGACCTTCAAGATCATCAAATCCAACCATTAACCCAGCACCGCCAGTTCACCGCTAAATCATACCCCTAAGCATCTTTTAAATACCTCCAGAAATTGTGGCTCCATCACTTCCCTGGGCAACCTGTTCCAGGGCTTGATAACCCTTTCCATGAAGAATATTTTCATAATATCCAATCTAAACATCCCCTGGTGCAATTTGAGGCCATTTCCTCTTGTCCTATCACTTGCTACATGGGGGAAAAAGAAAGGACACTCACCTCACTAAAACCTCCCTTCAGGTAGTTGGAGAGAATGAGGACTGAGCGTCCTTTTCTCCAGGCTAAACATCCCAGTTCACCCCTCCACTTCCCATAGCATCTGTTGTCTAGACCCTTCACCAGCTTTGTGAAGCTTCTTTGGAGTTTTTGGACTTTTTTTTCTTTTTTTGTCTTTTCACTTCTTTGGACATGCTCCAGCACCTCAATGTCCTTGTAGTGAGGGACCCAAAACTCAGGACAGTATTCAAGGTGTGTCCTCACCACTGCCAAGTACAGTGGGACAACCACTTCCCTGATCCTTCTGGCCACACCATTTCTGATGCAAGACAAGTTGCTATTGGCCTTGGCCATCTGGGCACCCTGCTGGCTCATATTCAGATGGCTGTTGACCAGCATCCCCAGGAACTTTTTTCTGACATGTTTTTCATATTTCTATTTGAAATTCTTGGTTTAATAACTATCTATTTAATAGTCAGAGAAGGACATTTAAAACAGGAGTGTGAGTTGACAACAGGATATTCAAATCCACATTCTGAGCAAAATATATGATGATAAGAATGGCTTACTAAGAAGGTAGAGCAAACATAAAGCTGTAACTCACACATTTATTATGTTGTTTATTCAACTTGTTAATCTTATAAAATATAATCCTGGATTTGTAACTGTTGCTGAATACATGTACTGTTGATAGTCACTCAACATGAACATGCAAAAACCTGTTGTGTGGCAGAATAGCTCCCTCCTATATGTGAGTTACAAATAAAGTAGCATAGTTAATGGCCAAGAGGTTGTATAGCATAATTCACAACCCAGGCAGCTGGCACAGAAAGCACATGGTTAAAAGTAGGCATGGAGAGGAAGCACAATTTTTCCAAGGGCAGTACCAGTTTTCTGAGTGCTGCAGTGTGAAGACCCTGATCTTTCACAGTTGTATTGTGGTCAAGAGCTAGACTGGATCCCTGAGGATTTTCCTTTGCAGCATAAGATTTATTATGCATTCTTCTTTCACCTAGACTGACATGGCTTCAGTTTATAATTTTTCAAAGAATATTACTTCCAACTTTACCCTACCCAGCTTTTCTCTAACAAGAAAGCAAGAAGAGAAGAAAGC
>NW_008591323.1:16683-30750 GCF_000691845.1 Merops nubicus
GGAAATCAGTATGAATTATCTATTACATTTAAAATCTATCTTTCAGAAGGCTTGAATATAATTTATATGAATATTTATCATGAGAAAACTGCAGAAGAGATGGATGGACAATTTATTGAAATGGGACAAAAGAAGATACAGTTTTTGCTAGGTGCACTCAAATTCAGAAAGACAAGAAATAGACAAGAGATATTTGTATACTTTATTTGCCTTGTCTTGTCACAAGGAAAACACCTTCACCTTAAGTTAGGCTATCATAACTTAATTGGCTTGCACAACCAGGTTGAAAGCTACAAACTTTAAACTTCCAGGAATGCAACTACCTGTTAAATGTTTCCTTATTATTTAAAGACAATATAAGTACAGCTGGCTTGTGGGCACAGCATAAAGTAGTATTCAGCAGTTCAATAAAGTTTATGTGTTGGTTTGGGGCTTGGGTTTTGTTTTTTTTTTTTTCCCCTCTTCACATATTAGAGAGACTGTGCTAGGCAATCACTTAAATTAAATGATTTAATTTTGCACAGGCAGCCCAATAGTTATCAGCGAAATTGCACGAGTTACTAATCACTGCAGAAATTATTCTTGCTAATAACTGCTCCCAAACAAATTAAGGATTTATCAGTTATGTCCAAACTGTGAGGGTAAGAAGAGGTTTTAAAGCAAGCCAAAGCATGCCTGTACCTGCATCTCAGACTCTTTAATTTTATAATGGTGCCTGTGCATCTTGTGTTCAGTCTGAAAAAACACACATGATCCTGAAGAGAAGCTGAGCTTTCTCTGGCTACTTAGGGTGCATGCCATGCATACAGACTACACGTAATGAGGAGATAGGCTGGCACTAGGGTGCTGAATTGAATCCAACTTATTGACCCACTTGTTAATGGAGATTAAAACCTGCTTCCTAGTGAGATGCAACAGCTCCTACTCAGAGTGGACACAGTATTCAGCATCAGAAAGCTGCTGAAGATGTTGGTAACAGAAGTTAACCAGTTGTGAGCACTAATAGATGTGAGAATGAAGACACCTCTGCATGTCAGTATTGGCTCTTTGAGAATAATTTGCTGTTACCAAGCCTGAGAAAAGCATTTTTAGAAATAGAAATACATAAATTTCTGGAGGATATGTTTCTTGGTTTTGCTCTGGAATGGAGGAGTTAGACTGGGATGAAACGTACCCAAAACCAGTGGAGTCTCAAGGAATATACTGCTCAACTCCAATGCTCTTCCTGTGAATATGGATCAAGCATGATTTCACAGAGGTTTAGAACACAGCCATGCTTTTAAGGGAATGGCAAAAGTTCTGCTCCTCACATTACCTTAATCCTCTTTTCCTTACTTTCACTTAACTGTTAAAGGTTTTAAGCTTCTTTTCCAAAGTAATGAAACCTGATCTTTATAAAAGCTTGCAGGCACTTACCAGTAAATAAACCATAATAGGCTTTTTTTTTTGTAATAACAATACCATGAAATTTTAATAGAAACACTCCAAAAACATCTTGTGTGAGAAGAGAATTTGATGAAAAATTACACTCTGGCAGTTTAAGTTTGTTAAAATTGCAGTGGAAGCATGAGGATCTGGTGTTCCAAATTTTCAAAACTGTAAACTCAGAGGAAAGTATCTCTCAATTGCCTATGACCAAGGCAAACAACTAAAAAGCATAAAAGTATTGCATCGTAGTGTTGTATTCAACACTCTTTTAAATTAGTACAAGATTACAAAGCTAGGAAGAGACAGTGCAGCCACTGTCGTTACTGTAGTCATTTAGAAACTGTCAAACTGATACATTAATTATGTCAATGTTTACTGTATAGTTTGCAAATATTAAAAAAAAAAAAATAATTGAAAGCCAGATTTTAACCTACAATGGCTCTGAGTTTACAGTCAGATTATTTATATTGAGAGACAGTATGGACTAGAAGTGGCATCTTCTCCTTACTGTATTTATCTATACATTTTTAGGAAATAAAATTTCCTAAAATTTTATTTCCTAAAAATGTAGTGTGTTACAAAGTGTGTTAATGGTATGAAAATGTAGCAAAAGTATTTCTAGTGTTCTTCCATAAACATCTCTCACATTGAGACGTTTTTGTAGTTTACTTTCTTTGTTTATAAGAGCAGAAATAATATACAATTTAAAATATTTGACAAAATTATATGAGAACTGATAGGGTATAATGAAGCTAACAAATAATTGTCATGAAAACGTATTACAGGGAACTTACCTCTGTTCTGATATAGATTGTTCATTTCTGATACACAGTAGAACAGACATTTGACAGCTGTGAGATCAATAGGTACCTCTTAGGAAGTCCTAAAGCCAGGCATTTTCTTGGAGAAAGCAAAGCAAAACATATAGAGAAGGCAGTAGTTAAGTAAACAAAAACAACACAAAAAAAAACCATGAACATACAGAAGTGGGTATCTATTAAAATTGGATGTATTGATAATGTCACATGAAAAGTGAGAACAAGTCAAAATTACTAGAGATGACTCAGATGCCTAAACTTGCCTTCTTGTAACCAATCGATCAATTTCCAGAAAACATATGTTGAAAACTCAATTTTGGAAGAGTAGCATAATGTCTAGTGGTCATTTAAGGTAGACAAAACAGTATATATTCCCTCAGGATCTCTGAAAGGGGACACGTATGTCACTACTCATATTATTGAGGACATACCAGGCTAATTCAGGTGTGCCAATTTCAGACAATTGGTGAAATCACAACTCTCACTGCCATAGTGACTCAGTGCTGAGTGTCCACTGCTTCAGACTCTTCTCCAGAAAAAAAACCAAAAACAAACCACACCTTAGAGGTGAAATCTTGAGAGTTGCAACAAACATCCTGTGGTAATTCTGAATAGCTGTAGTGCAGCTCTGATTACAATACTCCTGACATAAGAATAAATAAATCTAAATAACTGTAGCAAAAGGTTTCTCCCTGGACACAGAAGCCTGTCTTTTTATTTCCTGGAAATGTGTTGGTCAATGCAACTATCAAACACTGACAGCCTTTAGTGTCACTGGAAGAATTTCTTGGATTCCAAGTTGAAAATTCGTGGCAACTGGTGTGAAAATGATGGCAGATCTGAAAGTTTGCTAGCTGCTGTATTTCAGAACTTGGCCAATACTAGAACCACATGGACAGGAAGGATTTTTCTGTAATAAAATCTCTCCAGAACCAATTTCACTTCTGAAAAAGATAACATAAATTTAGCTCTCAGAAAGATCTCAGATGAAACTATTAAGCAATTAGTCTGCAAATACTTTGAGGACAGCACATCAATACAAAATCAATGTAAAGGAATAAACATAAGATGGGACATGGGAACACAAGAAAAACTTGCTATAAGAAAAAAGATATTCTACCATGAGAACAGACAAACCTGGCACAGGGACACTGAAAGACTGGAGCCTCTATCCTTAGGGATATGCAAAACTTGACTGTGAAAGGTGCTGAAGAACCTTATCTTATTGGAACAGAAGGTTGGATTAGATAACCTCTGGAGGTCCCTTCCAACCTATGTGATTCTGTGGCTCAGTGATTTAATTTTCTTCTCTGATGTGTAGCCTGATAAGTTTTATTGGAAGGGGAAAGCTATCACAGTGCAATACCTGAGCTTCAGTAAAGTTCTTGTCATGTCACTAACTATCTATGAAGTTACAGTTTTGATTAAATTACTGAAAGATGGAATTGATGGAAATTCTGAATTAAAAGATAATCATTCAAGGGTAGCAACGAGAGAAGAACATGCTAAGACAGTTAAGTGCTTGCCACAAGGCTGGTAGTTTTCAGTACTTTCCATAAGACTGCTAATCAAGGAAATGCTCTGAGCCTTCATTTTCCATGCCATGTAAAAGAGCTAAACACAAGAACCCTGTGGCCTTGGAAGGTTCTTGCTCATGGAGCAATCACAAAGAAAACTTCTGTTGGCTTTTGCCAGCTTAATTGTTTCCAATATGTAAGGAGTTTTTTAAAACTTATAGGATAAAAAGTACCTATCCAAGTGCCATTTGAGTAGCCAGTGTATGCTTCCACAGAGATGCAAGACAATCTCTTGCTTGTGCCTGTGTCCAAACCTGTTACACAAGCATTGCTCTTGAAGTAGCAAAGTCCAAGCTACATTCTCAAAAGGAATTATCTGGATGTCGTTATATAACGTCTTACATTGTTGCTGTAATATTGCACAATCATTTGCTACATACATGCCTTGATAAATCTTTTCCTTATTTTAAGGCACAGGAGATGGAAAGTGGCAGAGGCATGCCTGATTGTGGCTTATCCCTGGGTTTTACAATGGCTCCTGGAGGATGTCAGCATTCAGTATAATCTAAAGCAGTTCTTAAGAAATACTAATTTCTTCTGATAACCAGGTCATGCTCCTCTTATCAGTCTGTAGTTCCAGAATGAGTTTCCTAGTCTCTCTCTCTCTGCCTAACTTGCATCATGTATTTCTCAAACAGACATGAAAATCAAGGTTGGTATATGCTTGTCACATCCAAGAGTAGTCTTGTTATGCTTTTGTGATTAGCATCCCATGACAGGTCTCCTGTAGCTTTTAGCAACAAGGAGCTGGCAGCAACTCATTATCAACAAGAATCATGCTAAAACATAGAACCACAATTGAAAAGCAACTACATTTCTCTTTTTTTTTTTTGAAAAGTAACTTTTAATACCTTATATATAAAACCACTTATCACCAGAGAATTTTTAACTACATTGCTCTTTTTTTTTCTTTTTTTTTTTGAAAAGTAACTTTTAATACCTTATCTATAAATATAAAACCACTTATCACCAGAGAATTTTTCAGATGTTGTGGAATTCCAGTAAATGTAGCTAATGTCCATAAAGGACTGGTTTGGTTCCTAATAGTGACATTCAACACAATAATAGTGTGACATCTGGTCACTGGAATCTTTCAAGAACTGAACACAGGGGTTTAACCACATCCTGCTCAAGAAGCCCCCTGTAGTAGATGCCATTTTGTCTGTACGTCCTCAAGAAGTTTGTGAAGTTTTTTATTATTATTATCCACCTTTCCCTTATAGCACATTTTCACAGTTCTAAATTTTCTTGGTGTTAATTTTAGCCTCCCTTGGTCTGCATACACTTTAAATTTAAGAAGCAGTCTGAACATCTTAACAAACCTCTTTGCTAATTTAAAATGGCATTACATAATTGAGTAAATTATGAAGAATTTATTCACTTTCCTGGCAGAATTTCATCCAATCAATGTAATTAACATCTAATATTTTGCAAGTGAAGCTGGCCTCCTGTAACCTGGCCATTTGCTGATCACGCAGTACTGTTACTTTCAACTTTGTCTAATTTCTGTAGGCTGTCTTGTTATCCCCTCTTCCTTTTCTCTACATAGCTCTGAAACTATTTGATCAGTTTGCTGCTCAGTGGCCCATTACTTGAATAGTTTAATTTAAAATAAATTATTTTTTCACTGAGAGAGGTTCAGCCTTACATCAGCAGCTGGTTCTTCCTCTGAGGTTGAACACTCATTAATGCTCTTACTTTGTTTGGGATGTGGTTTTAAAGCCATTCTGTTAGCTTTCATTTTGCAGTGGACTGATTTGATCCAGAAGTTAATTGCATTGACATTAACCTATTTCAACAAGCCTAAAGTATCAATAAATCAATTTCTTTAGTGCCTGCACTTTTTCTGCTGCTTTATTGATGTAATGCACCTGAACTGATAAAAAGGCTGAAAAACATCTCTTTCTTCTAACATACTTTGCATTCCCAATAATATCTTTCTAAAGAAAAAATGTAATGTTAAAATACAGAAACATATAAAAATATGTTAACTAGATTACTTCAGCTTTGCTATTCTTATCCTGTTTAAAAGACCTGGTTTTTTTAGGAAGTCATTACACTCAGGGGATGCAGTTTTATTCTGCTATGCAGTCTGACAGGGAAGTCCAGCTACAGATCCATAACAAAACTTCTCTAAAATAATGGGAAAATTTCTCTTGAAGATACAAATTCTTTCCCCTTCTTTCCACCCCCTCCCCTTTCCTCCTCCCCCCAGCCAAAATTTATGGCTTTTAAGTGTACCTTGTGAACACAAACTGAGTGTACTCCCATAACCTCAGCACCTCTCCATTGCAGCCTATCAGCCTTAGTTTCCATCAGTAAATCCTTAGTACCTGTAAGTAAACTTTACTGTGACATTTTAATTGCTTCTTCTTTGTCACTAAAATGAAGGAAGAAAATAATCTGACATAAATAATCTGGCAAGCAAAGATTTTATACCTATTCATAACAATCTGGCAATCAGGTCACACGAAACTTCTGAAACGTAAATAACTATGGTTGAGAAGAAAAGAAACAAGTTAAATTAGCCATGTGTTATTTATTGTGCATGTTTGTGTGTGTGGCTTTAATTGCTGGACATGAAAAATCAGCTTTGGGAAACACGGAGGTTTCTGCATACATGAAAGAAACAAGACTTTTGAGTATGCAGGGTTTTTTATTTTGAGGGTTTTAAAACAACACATTAAAAGTATGAATTCACAAATTATTTTCCTTAAGTCATTAGAATATAGGTTTCACCCTATGGCCATTAGATCAGTGGAAGTTTTAACAAACAAGACTATTGAGGGGTTTAAAACAACACATTAAAAATATGAATTCACAAATAATTTTCCTTAAGTCATTAGAATATAGGTTTCACCCTATGGCCATGAGATCAGTGGAAGTTTTAACATTACTGTTAATTAGTTTTTTTGAAAGAGGAAATGGAATTGGCTTCCACTTAGTACTGTTTCCATTGTAATTAAGTGGTATTTTGTAGGTTGTGACAGTGAGAAAAGAAAATAGATTTAGTGGCTGTAACCTTAATCAGTATAGCTGCATATGGCAAGGTGTCACTCCCTACTTAGTGAATATATGAACACATGAGTCTCTGGACATGTATCTACAGAAACATAAAAAGAAAAAAAGTATAGGAACGAATTAGTGAACATGTAACTTGTGTTCACTGAGTAAAAGTGCTGAATTTTCAAATACAAACCAGAACTCATTTATTTCCATGGTACTTATTGGCTTGAAACTGAATAATACTTTTCAAGATGGTTTGTTACTGAGGTCAAAACTGTAAAGCTGTGGTAATCGAAGATCATTTCTTACCTTAGGCAAGAGAGGAGGGACACAATTTCCACCTCATAGATTCTCACAATCCATGTGGTTACTGCGTTTTGATATGGAATTAATAGATGCAAGTCTGGTGGCAAGAATGGGTAATAACAACGTATCTAACAATAAACAATTTTTCCAACATGCAAGCAAGAACATAAAATACCTTAAGACAAAGGCCTCTTTTAATGCAGCAAGCATATTGATTAGAAAAGATCACCATAAACTGCTTGAATTTAGGGCAAGATAACCTTTAAAAAAAAAAACTTAATCCACTTTCTAAGCACAGCAGACAAAGTTGAAACAAGAATCTCTTGCCAAAACGAATAAAACACAGACATATCTAATATTAGTTTTTGCACTACATTTAGCATTTCGAATTTTAGATGATACCTTAGTAATGCAGTAAATTTATTTGTGCTGTGTTCTCTGTGCACGAAGGGAAACCATAAATATTTACCCATTTCATAGCAGGCCAAGGGAAAGGGAAACAGCCTGAGCAAGGACAAAACTTTCAGCAAGGTCCAGGCACAGACTTCTCCATTGGTTTCGGTGGGATGTGATTCGTTAGTACCCATTAGACACTTAAAAGCTAGGTACCTAGTTTAAGAGTCTAAGATCAATATATAGCAGTGTAAAGTGTTAGGAGCTTCTTGAAAGCAACTCATCCCACCCAAGTATCAAAAATAAGAAGGATTAAATAGTCACATCTCTCCATAGGCAACAAAGGGAGTGAAGATGATGAGCTTATCCCAGCACCAGATGCCTCATTACAACAGTATTTTTTTGTCAAACTTAGACTCTTGTTCAAATTCATGAACTGGTATGAATGTGGTACTGCTTTGTAAAAACATTTTTGTACCACATGTGACAAAACTATTTGGATATCCACTGTATGAATGTACTAATTAAATATAACAGTAGGAGGCTGGAAGAATAAGAAAGGGAAAAATAAACCACAAGAAGCAATTTTTTTATAAACATTTCCAGGTCATTAAAATGTGACAAGGGACAAAATCCCACCATCACACACAGCCAAGTTTCAAAGCTTATTTTACCCATGTGTGAGGAGAGCTCATCAGCATGGCATTTAGTAGTCATACAAAGGCTGCTCCCTAGGGGTGAAAAGGCTTCTGCTGAGAAGCTGTACAGGCTGATGGAAGGAAACAAAGGTGAGGATGCAGAGAACTACATCAGTCTTCATCACTGTTAGGACTAGCTCAGATTATAATGGTTTATTCATATTAAAGAAGGGGTTTAAAATTCTTTTACTCCTACACTCATTTTTATTGTTACCATTAAGATTAATTTATATTTTCATTTAACAAGTTTGTACAGTTACTATATTTGTAAGTGGTGACAAGCCTGGCCTCTGGGAGGTAAATGTTTCTAAATCTAGCCAGAAACACTGGGTAAGCATCACCAAAGCACAGGGCATGGAGCCCTGCAGCTCACTGAAAGAGCAGGGTGTTTTCTTACCTTTCTTACCATGCCTTCAAGGCATGAGCTATTATACCTGGGGATATAGACTCAGAGTTGACTGAAGAGCAATTAGTTCAGCAACAGCTGCACGAACATATGCTGGTGATTTTTGTGAGGTAACAACAAACTGGCATCAATGGACTTACAGCTTTTAACAGAATAATAATGGCAGAAGTAGACTTTACAGTTATTCACATTTCAAGCAAGAGATTAGATCATCACATGTCAAGATTTTTAAAGTAGAGGAGTAGCTCAGACATGCACCAAAGCAGATGAATGAGACCATGGGAATTAAAAAAATCATAGTCTTTTTGGTTTGTAGTTATTTTTGTGGAATGGAAAGAACAAACTGTTTATTCAATGAAACCCCTTATTGAACCCACACAATACTCATACTCCTTTAAAGAAATCACTATTGGAAGGGAAGTAAATCGCAGCTTCAGGTTCATTTCCTTCTACATAGATTCATCTCTTGTATTTTACAACAGGAATAACTGGCTCGCTCTGAGAAGGCATCAGTCTACTTAATTTAAGCACCTAAAACTAGGCCAAAAGGAACTCCCTCTAGAAGCATTCGAAGATACCTTTTTGTTACCACTCTCTATACACAGAGGTTAGGCACTTTTTTACTCCTGAAAATGTTACGTGTGAACAAATATATAAGTACAATAGAGATTAGATCCCACTCAGCTCTTAGGAAAAGTACAATTTTTTTTCACCATAGCAGTCTATTAAACAACATTTTAAAATGTTTGACCACACAGCATAGCTGTCTGACTGTGGTGATTGACTTAGGGTGACTGAACTCTGGAACGGGCTGCCTAGGAAGATCAAGTGTCCATCCTTATAGATATTCACAACCCATCTGGATGTGATCCTGTGCAGATTTCTATAGGTGACTCTGGTTTGAGTGGGGTAGTTGGACTAATAATCCAGAAGGGTCTTCTCATATCAGCGGTTCTGTGATTTTGTATTCCTCAGGGGTCACCCAACTGTGTTTCCGCCCCTTGTGTGTGTCCTTTTCATGCCTGAGTTTAATCAGGAGCTCCTTGTTCACCCATGCAATCACCTGTCAGCATGGCTTGATTTCCTGCTCATTGGGTTGGACATTCCTGAGGTTGGAGGAGGTGATATTTGAAACCAATATCCCTCCTCTCTCCAGGATTGTTTCCCATAGGATTCTTGCAAGTATGTCTCTAAACAGGTCAGAGTTCCCTCTCCTGAAGTCTAAGGTTAGAATCCTGCTGTTTCCCTCAATTCCTCCTTTCAGGAGCCTAAACTTCACCCTCTCATGGACACTGCACCCAACAGCCAACACTGCCAAATGTTCCTTCCTTGTTTCTAAGGATCAGGTCCAGCTGAGCACATCCTTTCATCGATGGCGTGTCACCTCTGTCACAAATTTATCACACTAATGCACTCCTGGATTGCTTGTGAACTGCTCTGCTGGCCTTCCAGCAGAGGATGGGTATTTTATGGTAAATTTCCTCCAAAAGAGAACAAATGGCATCATGTCTTTGGGTCTGCAGTGCTGGGTTTTTTCCTAAGACAGCATACCTGGGTAATACAAAGTGGATTGCTTTTTTATAGCCACCATTTCACACAGCACCAGTTATCCATTACAGTGGTGCTATTTTTGTAGTCTCTCTGGGTTTTTATATCTCTGTGTCACTAATTTTAGGATTTTTTTTTTCTGCACAATAAGGAACCACTTCCCTTTAAAATTACATTCTCTCCCAAGTTACTTAGCTAATTATACAAGTTACTTAGTTAACTATAAGATTAACCAAGTTTAATTTGAGCATGAATGTTAACTAAACAACCACCCCTTTGCTATATGAATAATTTAAGACCAAGTATAGTGTGATTGATAAAATATATAGTAAAAAAGTATGCTTAATGACCACCTTTCACAATTTAACCATAACAAATTTATGATTCAAGATTATTCAATTTAAGATTATTATATTGAAGACTATTACTTTGCTTTTTCTTTTTAAAAAGAAAGTGATTTTGAGGCGAGGGATAAATGCTTGTTAAAGCTAAAGGGAATAAAATTTCAGCTTCACAGTACATTTAAACAAGGAACTAAACACTGGGAAATATTGAAAACTTTGAGAGATCTAGGAACTAAGCTAAGAGATAAATACAAACAGAACCAAAAGACAAAAATAAAAGCTATCAATCTCTTTCTGATGTAGCCTATTCCTTAACAAAAGAAGGTAAACAAAAAAAACAGGGATAAACAAATAAATACTTGAATGCAAATGTTCTCAAAAGTATAAGAGAATATTACCTTCTATGTAGGTGAAGATCCACCAAGAAGTGAATCCTTCCAACTTGACGATTGAATGCTATTCAGAATAAAATGGCAGTCATATATAGATAACAAGGTTTATTCTATTCAATTGTGGAAAAAAAACTGAAATACCACTCTAATTATTTCATATCTGTACAGTAGGCATGGCTTTTAACATACTCTACTTGTCAAAAATAACAGTTGGCAATGTTGACAATGAATGCATCACACTCATCACTTCATAAAAATCTCAAACACTTGCTGGTAAGTATTACTGCCCCAGACTTTCTACACACACAGGCAGGCATGTCTAATCAGTTATACTGTTTACCTTTTCAAAGACTTTTTGCATCTTTAAGAGCTAGAGATGCTTGATTGTAATGAAAGTTTAAAAGGTGGAATAGAAAAAGAAGAACATTGTTTAAGTTGGAAAAACTGATGTGAAGAAAAGCTTTCTTGAAAAAAACTAGACAGAAAAAACTAGAAAGCTTTCCTTAGCTAATCAGGACATTTCAGTCTTAAAGTTTAATGAGAAAGTCTTCAAAAGTGATAGGTTTCTTTGTATGCAAGCTTACCTGGATGTAGGGAGGCATGTTGTGCAGTTATTTATTCAGAGTTTTACAGGTTTCTGGAATAAACTGTGGAAGAAATGGTGCAAGGAGCTGGAAGGATTAATTCCTCACAGCTTCCTAATCATGCTGGATACAGGAGATGGAGCTGAGTACTGGACAGATGATCAGAGGTGTATTGACTGCACTGTATGACCATCTCCACTTTGGACATATCCTACAGGTATAAAATCCAAACTACATGTTGAACATCAGCTCCTGACCAGGGATTACTCTTCCATAGGAATTCTGAGTTCCAACACTTCAGGCATCTAGGATAAATTGGCAGTAAGGCTGAACTGCCAGCAGAGGATCTAGAAGACATCCCCGAAAGATTCTGAAATCAGAAACACTTTCTACTCCAGAAATATGAATTTTAGCTATGACAGTATCACCTGTGACCTAGAAGGGGAATAAAAAACTCCCTTGTAATCATATAAGTAATGCAAAATTGAGACAGTGTAGTAACAACAAGAAGCCAAATCTTAAATGTACTAGAGATTTACAGCTCTCACACATGAGCTATCAGACTAACTCCTGAGAAAGAGCAGTGGGTTTTAGCATACTAAAAGGAATCTTGACCTTGACTATTACCTGTTGTAAGGAGGATAAAGAAAAAGAACTGAACAGGACTAGAAACTAAGGTGACTTGCAATGTTTAGAAGTGATTTAATGGCAAAGTGTTCTTGTATATGAATAACAGCTAAAATTCTTACACTGTCTATAAGATACAACATAAGTGATATTTATTCTACAATAATATGAATTGGACCATATTTAATGTCTTAAAGTGGAATTCATC
Organism: Merops nubicus; assembly: GCF_000691845.1. Taxonomy (NCBI): domain Eukaryota; kingdom Metazoa; phylum Chordata; class Aves; order Coraciiformes; family Meropidae; genus Merops; species Merops nubicus. The sequence continues at coordinate 29,019 of NW_008591323.1, forward strand.
TGGACATAACAATGGATTTCTGTACAGACACGTTCATCTGCACTAGTTACCCTAATATTTTTGGGTGGTATGAATACTCTAAGGATGATTTAGGGCATGTATATAGTTAGCTTCAATGTAGATACTTACATTTGGTTAGAGACATAGTCATAGACTGAGATAAGCTAACTGACAATAACTGAAACACAGCATTCTTTTTGACGTGGTGATAATAGCTTCCCAGCAACACTTTGCAAGTAGTCAAAAATTCACATTATCAATTCCCTACTCAAAAGCAAAAAAAAAATCAGTTTGAAGAGAGAAGAGAAGCACTCATCTTGAGCCAAGGAGTCTGCAGAAAGATAGCTATGATAACCTGGCTTCCAGTTTGGAGATGACTTACAGTCAGAGCAAATTTGAACCATCAAAGGATCCTCTGAGGTGTCTGTGATCACCATGAGCACCCTCTGAGACCTGTCTCTTAGCTACCACATGCATGGTAGATCAACACAAATAAGATGTAATTGTGTACTTTAAAACTTCTACTTTATTTTTTCATGCAGAAGCTTATCATTGGCATTGTATTTCTTGTGACATAGAAAAGTTAAAATGTGTTAGTGCATTCTGCAGTTATCCAGGAAATATGTCTTATACTTATGGCAAAACAGAGCAGAAATGCAGTAAGATATTATAACAAGGCATTAGCAAGACCAAGTGCATTAATGACCTTCAGTACCACTGAATATGACTTTTATAGATATACATGAGAGGAAGAACATAAAAGATTTTTAACCAAGATGGGATTGTAATGAGCTTAGGTTATTCACAAAAGTGTATTCTATCATGCTGTAATCTTGGGTTTAAAATCCAGTAAATTATTCACATGTTTTTGCATAAGAAAGATAATCCTGAGCAAGTGATTGAATCTCTTTTTTTATTTGAAATGTTAAAAAGGTGGTTTTATGTAAAGATAAAGTCTTGCAAAACAAGGGCTGTTGACAAGAAAGTCAAACAGCCCCTCTGCTGCAGAGACTGAGTGGAGACAATTTGTCATATATTTACTACATGTCATATCTGTCTTCATAAATTATGTGGCCCATCCTGCTGTCACTCTTCTGACTATGCTGAAACCTTTAAACACAGCAACTAAATAAAGCTACTTGAGAGTTGTCCAAGTGTCCAGAAACAAGATGACTGAGAGTCTTGATTACTAGCATCCACAAAGGTGTAGAGGTAGGATTTGCTTCCCCTAATCTAAGCATCTAAAAGCAAGGTGTCCAGCTTAAAAAAAAAGTCAGCTTGATCCTTCTACAGTAAACAGGGTGAGCTAGACAACTGTAAAGAAGGATTCATCATACTCTAAGATAACTATTTGACCTAGATGAGATGAATCAACTTTACAAGTGCTTCTCTCTCCAATGATTATGGAGAGACAACAGAGGTATTTCAGAATCATAGGATCGTCAGGGTTGGAAGGGACCTGAAAGATCATCTAGTTCCAACCCCTCTGCAATAGGAAGGGATACCTCCCACTAGATCAGGTTGCTCAGAACTCCATCTAGCCTGGCCTTAAAAACTTCCAGGGATGGGGCTTACACCACCTCCCTGGGCAACCCGTTCCAGTGTGTCACCACCCTCACGGTGAAGAACTTCTTCCTAACGTCTAACCTGCATCTACATACTTCTAGTTTTGCTCCATTCTCACTAGTCCTATCACTATCCGACGTCCTAAAAACTCCCTCCCCAGCTTTCC
>NW_008591324.1:0-45478 GCF_000691845.1 Merops nubicus
GACAATCCCCCCCGCAATCCCAGCCACATCCCCCCCTCCAAACCAGTACAACTCCTTTATGTCAAAAATGTTGTATATATCTATGAAAACCCCCAAAGAAATAGAGAGGTTTTCCTTCTTTGAACTGTTGCAAGTGTTTCTTTGATAGTTTTAAATTTCCTGTACACAGTCCCCAAATATTTCAGCTTGGAAGGGAACACAGGATATCTTTACTGCGACCTCCTGGCCAAAGAAGGTGACCTTAGAGGTCTGATCAAATTGCTCAAGGTTGTATCCACAAGGGTCTTGAAAACCACTAAAGACAGAAACTGCATAGCCTCTCTGGGCAGCTTGGACCAATGCTTAATTATCCTTGATGTTTTGGGTTTGTGTCTTTCGTGGGGTCTTTTGTTTGGATTTTTGTTTGTAAATTAAAATACTTAGGTTTCATGATAAAATTAAAAACTATGAAAGAATGAGGTGTATCTGAAAATGATGCTGATTAAAGTGATTCTGCTGCAGCAGTCTTGCAACTTGATGCACCATTTAATACTTGTTCAAATAATGTGATTTATATAGCTGGGCTGACTTAACAGAGTACAGTTTCTCAGCCAGAGCTCACTCATGAGAGACATGCAGTATTAAAGATTTCTTTTCTTCCTTTGTGTCTTGAGAAAATTCTTCTTATCCTTAGAAGGCAGATCAGATATTAGTAATCTGATTTTTTTCAGTAGATGAAGATAAAGTAAGTGCTTCTAAGTGCAGTTTGAAGGAGTGACTAAATATTAGCAGGGAAGCCAAAAGCAGGTTTTATATTTCATGGTTTCAGCAATTACACCTGACACTGATTTTTGACAGTGACCAGAATTTTGTTATGATATGTTGCAATTAAGTGCAATTAAGTGACCCGATCTCCAAATCTCCTTAAGATGCCTACTTTTTTGCTTTTTTTGAAGTATTTCATCAATCAATGTGATATATGTGGCCATAAAAATTCCTCATGAAGACATGTCTCTCTGATATTAGCCCTTTGTCGTATAACGCATACCAAACATAAGCCTTTGAAGATCCCAATGCTTGCTAATGGTTTTCTACAGAAAAGACATGTCTAACTTTACATATATGGATAATAAACCTTACTTTCAACAGCCAGCACTTTAAAAAGTTTCCAAAAGTGAGGGAGCTGATGCTTTCCTGTCTTGTAACATCATCATAACTGATGCTCTGGATGACATTCAGTGTTTCTGCTTACAAAATATTTGCCCAATTTGTTCAAATGCCAATCTTCTCAGTCCTCTGCTAGAAAGTGCTAGAACACTATCATATACAAAAGATTAGATTAATTTAGCATACAGGAAACAGCAGCTCCTACGCATCAAGTAGATATTTTGCAGATGTTATGGTGAGACTCAATATTCATGTGTATTCACAGTAATGTATGAAAGCAATCTGTATTTTTTTTGTAAATTTTGTCATCTCAGCCTCTTCTAAATTCTGTTTGCCTACTTGCCTCTCATAGCTAAATTTATAATGATTTGTAATAACAGGTGTTTGTTAGTTGACTAACTAAAGGAGACTGTAAGTGATATAGGAAATAATTTTTTTTACTGTATCTTTCCATTTTGACAACAGACAAAAAGGTTTTCCTTTCAAAGTATGTTTCAAATGTAAGTGAACCAAAAGTATCAAAGATTCCACTGAAAGCCTACTTTCAAAATCATCGTGGTCTACCTAGCTTAGTGAAAATGTTAATAAGTCAAAGAGCATGTGACAGTCTTTTGTTCCTTTATCAGGTTTGTTTGCAAAGGTTAGTTCCTGATAAATACCAGGTGACCAAGTTGGGAGACATTAAAACTTTGTAAATTGTGTTTACAACTTCTCTGTGGGCTTAAAGAAGACGACAGGACATCTTTCTTGTTTGGGGCTAGCTGCAGTAGGGTGCTGTAGATGAACACACTGAGGAAAAAAGAAAAAAAAAAGTGTGTGTCCTGGTTTGGGTTAGAACAGAAATAATTCTGTTCAATATTTTTATTTTTCATCTAAGTCTCTTCTAACTAATTGCATTTTCTGAAGTTAACAGCCTATTTTCACAGACAGTGACTGCTTCTACAGTGATAACGTTTAATGTTTAGAGTTACTACCAAAGATTGGTAAGCAGAACAGGGTCACTTCTAAATCTCGTGTACCACCTTGGGTGTTGGAAAAAATAAAAGGCTGCACCTGTGGGAAGGAACAGCCAGGAGAGGTGGCCCTAAATTGACCAGTGGGGCATTCCATCTCCTATCTGCCATGTTCAGTATAAAGCTGAAGTATCATGAGTGTCACCTTCTCTTCTTCAATAGCTGGCATCTGAGGATGGATCCTCTGAGGATGACCATCAGAGGAGGACTCTGTCCGTTCTGCCTTTGATCATGATCTGTGTGTTCCTGTATCCAGTTCCAAAATCCAGCCTGTGTATCTGCTTGCATTTGCCACTGAGTCCAGCCTGGGACTTTCCCCAGGGCCTGCTCCCCAGCATCAGGGATGATAGTGACGATTGCCATCGGGGGGGTGTGCGTGTGTGTGTGTGGTTGGTTTCGATAGTGATTTTGTACACATTTGTATATATTTTTTTATTATTATTATTTTCATTAAAGCTGTTTTCTTTTCTACTCTGTGTGTCTCTCCCTTATTGCCTTTCTCTTTCATTTTGGGAGGGGAGAAGAGATAACAGAGAGCATCTATTACATGTCTGAGGGCAACCCTGGCCCTAAACTGTGACACTGTGCAAACATACAATAGGAACATATTGTGGTGTTTACAGTCTTTCCTGTGGTTCTCTACAGCTGTCTGTGGTCACAGTATCTGAGAATTATTTTACTTAACATGATGCATTGGTTTTAATAGTTCGAAAATTATCCAAACATAATAGAAAGGAAGGCTTAAAATCATCTGTTATTTTAGCGGCTTGACTCTGCATTGTTGTTACCTCCTATCCTTACCAAAACTTAATTCCTTGTGCTGAAATTTTCTCATTTATTTTTGCAGAAGGGAAAAAAAAGCCTCTTCTAAATAATACCTTGCCCAGCTATTCCTAGATCTATCTTAGGTATCTTCAGTCCATCTAAGGCACATCTACACAAACCCAGGGGAGCACAGAGGCACAATTGCAGGCAGGGGGAGCCCAAATTAGAGACACATAGGAAGAGACACCCCCGCTTGGACATCTCCCAGGGCTGCCCCATCACAGCCTCAGCTCCAGTGTCTAGCCCTGAAATCCATGCAGATACGTCAACACTGGAGCACCTTTTGAACTGAAGAGGTTTGCTGCTCAAGGGTATGGACACATTAGAAAATGAAGTGGACAGACATTTTGCATTTGCACAAGGCTTACTATGGGATGTTTAAGGGAGGAATTAAAGGCGGGGAAAGGGAGAGATACAGGTTATTTGGGAAGGAACAAGCATGTTACAACAGAGGGAAGTGGGAATAAAAAGGGCCAGTTGCTAGTAAGTAGGAGCAGATCATTACGTTTGCTGGACCTTGTTGTGGTTTGAGGCTTGGAATGGGGTCGTGACCTTCCAGCAACTGGGAGGACCCCGGGTGGGTGTGAAACCATTGTATTCCCTCCCCTTCCCACACACACTCTGATAAGAGGCAGGGAGTGGTTTCTTATTTCACTCCTGCCTTGGAGCTCGGAGAGGAAAGTTCTCCTTTCACTCCGTGGGATCCTGGAACCATTTCGGCGGGGTTTGTATATTTTATTTTTTGTATTATTCCCCTAATCTCTGTATACATTATTTTCCTTACCTCCCTTTCTCGTTTTCTGTTCCTTGTTGAACAATATACTTCATTTTTTTTCAAAAGTGTCTCTCTCTCTCTCGGGGGTGGGGAGAGGCGAGTACATAGTTCTGTTCCGTGTGGGTCCTGCCCTGAACCCCTTTTTACACGGAACCAGGACAGACCTGATCATGGCAGCTTGTCTTTTCTTATGAAACTCTTAAGTCCAACTCTTCTCCCAGGAACTCTTTATGTTGTGTGTGTTTGTGCATATGGAGATCTGAGTGCCAGCAAGTGTCATCAGACCATGCTTCTGTGCTGACTGCAGCTGGAGGACCTGGTGTTAACGGTAGGATCAGGATGATGAACCAGAGAGCAGCTGGGCCTGGATGCCTGGGGCTGGATAGACCAGAACAAAGGACACCAAGTACCATGCACCAGAGTCAGAAGAGGCGCTAGAGCTCCATGTGTCCATGGTGTAGCATCTGGAGTGAGTGCAGTTGTGCAAGTGAGTGTGAGAATGTTAGATCAAGGTGGACTAGCCAGAGGGTCAGTGAATTGGCCTAGTAGTCAGGTGTGTCTCTAAGGGCAAGGCCAGAGGGAAGTTGGCTACTGGGGACTGAGGGACTCCTGGACAGCTGCTGGGGAGACCATAGGTTCTGAGAGTCCCAGGGGGTACGACCTGCTAGTGTGCACATTTGTGCACCAATGGAACTGGGGCGGCTGCTTTGGGTGCTCATAGGCCACATACCAGCAGCTGTGGAGGATGAGGGGCCAATGAGCTCTTGGAGAGACAATGTATCTGAGCCCAGTTGCCAGAGGGAACTTCATTATCTGTGTTGTGTGTATACATTGCCACTAACAGACCTTCACCTGGAGTGTGAACCTTGTGGACCTTAGCCAGAGTGGGAAACAGCATGAGGCCACTGGTGCTGTTTCTGTTCATGTGTGTTCTGAGTCTGTCTGTCTATTCACACTGATGTGTGTGGTCAGTAGTAATGTAAATATGTAATATATATATTGTGTATAGTGTGAGCTGTTTATTTGGAACGTGCACACATACTTGCTACTGGAGAGACCAGAGGACTGCTACAGCAGCTGCTGCTGTTGGCTGGTCCAAGCTGGGTGGAACCCATGCCCTAGAGACAGCTGCAGGAGGAGTCGTCATCTGGGCTCCAAAACTGACTGGATTTGGGTACCACCTAGTATATCCCTGAATTAATCAAAACAATATGTCAGCATGTGTCTTCCTGAGTTATCCAGAACAGCACTGGGGAGTGTATCATGGCTCAGTCAAACACAGAGTATAAAACAAACAAAAACCCCAGGAAAAACTGCAGGCATCAGTCCTGAGCTTATATCACCCCATATGTCACTTCCTGGCTGGGATGTCTGGCATCATGACAGAGAGCATGTCACAAAAGCCAGTAATGACAATCACGTTTGTATTGTAAGTCAACTACATATTGCAACTGCTATGCTCTGAGTACTGCACTTGTATTGAGATTTAAATGCTGCACTTACATCATGTTTACTGTATAACTCTGCTAAATCCTATGCAAGATCAAATACCTTTAATAAGTATGGAAATTTTATATTAAACATTAAACTGCCAAGATGTGGAACACCTGAATAAAATGGTCAGAGGATGTTTGACTCCGATATCTCTGTCAAACAGTACATCTCATCCTTTTTCAGTTCTTCTCAACTTAAAGTTCTGAAAAGAAAAAAAATAAACATTGTAGTTGTATAAGTTCAATAAAGACTTCTTAGTTTTCTGGAGTTCATTTCTTGAAAACTCCCTTGTGGATGACTAAAATGAGCCTATGTGTCTTACTTAGTGAAAGAAGACACTTTCCTCTCTGCTAAGTGCCCCGGAAAGGCACATATGAAGCGACTGCAGAATGAAGACTCTGGACAAATACTTTCCTTCCCTTCGGCTGATGGCTATAAAAAATTAAACAAAACTCTAGTGTCTTGGCAGCTTCACCCACCTGCAATTTGCAGCTACATTGTGCAGCGTGCATAGTCATAATGAGTTCAGGCACAAGGTCTGTTTGACTGAATAAATGCTGTGCATAGGTGTCGCAGATGAGTGTTTTACTTAAACCACTTATTGCAGAACCTTGGTTGAGGGCCCTGCCAATCTGTCACGGAGGTTTATAGAGGAGCACTTCCCTTCTGAATCACCTATGTGACTTCTTACAGAATACTAGTTAAAACCCTGCCTGCTGTGAAATGAGTGAAATACACCTCACAGATGAAAGCAGCAATACAATTTATTAGCAGAGTTTATTAATTTAATGAAATGTAATAAAAGATCAAAAAGGTTAATTTAAGGTTCAATTTGATGGCAAGGTCACTACATTACTTGCTACAAGGCAGATTAGTTAGAGAAAGCAATAGGTTTGCAATATTGGTTTCTATATTAAAAGAAAATGATTAAAAGAAATAATGTGGTTACAATAAAATGATTTGAGTTTTGGAGTTGGGCCTTGTAATACAAAAGTCACTTTGTCCCAAATAATACAGGCTACCAGAGGTGTTTATACATCAGAACTGCTTAGTGTCAACTACCTTAATGCATAAATAGGCAAGCTGAATTTAGAACTGGAAGAATTTATTTTTCAGGATCTTGACCCAGGTTTATATCAAAGTTAAGATCAGTCAAGTAATCTAGGGATTTAGAACCAGCCATCATACATTTTCAGTTAGTCCCCTGATCACAGAAGTTAGTATGGTTTTGTTACATTTGCCTGATGGGTTACCCAGGTTCCTTTTGAAGAGATTAGATGATCTTTTAAATGGAAAATAAAATCTAAAATTAGATTTTTTTTGCATATGTTGTGGTTTAAGTTCAGCCAGAAGCTAAACCCCGTGCAGCTGTTTGCCCACTGATCCCCCACATCCTCCCCAACCCCAGTGGGGTCAGAAGGAGAATAGGGAGAAAAAGGCAAAATGTTCTGGGCTGAGATAAAGACAGTTTAATAGAACAACACAAAGAGAGATGAAACAACAGTAATAATGATAATACTAATGAAATAATATGTAAAGTAAATGATATAAATGCTCACTGGCATCCAAGATGGCTTTTCCTGGCTTGGCCACGCATTGCAGTTATGAGCCCTTTACCTTGGTTAGTCCTCCCCCTCTACAGTGGGCATGACATCAGTATGGTATTGAATATCCCATTGGCTGGTTTGGTTGTTTATCCTGGCTGTGGCTCCTCCCAGCTTCTTGAGAACATTAACCCTATCATTTTGATAGGTTTTGATGATAACCCTATCATCATTTTCAGGACCCTATCTTTGCTCAGATGCTACTCACTTCATAAGAAGAAACAAAAGAAAGAAGAAAAAAAAGTGGATGGAATGAATGGGAATGAAGTTACAAAAAAAAAAACAAAAAAAACAAACAAGCAAACAACAAAACCAAACCAACCAACATTTTTAAAAATATTACGAAATGATAGTTCTTACAGAAATTACAGTTAATTTTCAAATTTTCAGTAGAAATCCTCTTTTACTTTCACAGCATTGATGCCTGATTAGTTAACTTTTTTGAGGTTTAAAAGTAAAGCAAAGAGCTGATTGTTTGAATAAAAACAGACGGTTATTTTCTATTTAACATAATCTCATGCACTATTCTGTTACCAGAATCCTTTCAGTTTGGGAAAACAAAATGATAAAATACCTGATTTGAATCACTTTGACAGAATAGAAATATTCTGATTCAATATGAACTTTATCTCTCTGTTTTATCTGTACTTGCTCACCGGAAAATTAAAACAGAGGGAAATCTGCAGCTAATGAGTTGCACATAGTGAATTTCAGGTGAATTAAACTCCTCACTCGTCACTTTGATATTATTTTTTCAGCCTATTGTCTTCTCACTATCAAAACTTGATCAGAAACATCGGCGATACCGAAAGGTATAGGTTGCTCACATGTTCAGTGTCATATTTGTAATATCTGTCAGTGAGACTTAGGAAGGGCTGTCCAGAGATTGTGGAACATCTGTCCTTGGAGATATTCAGATGTTTCCTGGATATAGTCCTGGACAACCATTTCTAGGTGATCCTGCCTGAGCAGGAGGAGATGGACCAGATGACCTCCAGAGGATCCTTCCAGTGTCAACTGTTCCATGATTCTGTAAAGGCAAATTGAAATTGATAGCAATAAAAAAGAATAATAGCTGTCCTACTCAGATTTGCCCCCCAGCCCCCATATTCCTATCTGTGTGAGTAGTTGATCAAACAAGATAAAATAATAAATAGACATTCAAAATTTAATCTGATTTGGGAAGGGAGAAACAATTAACCATGTTTTGATTTAGGAGAATGGATAAGTTCAGTGATATACTACTATGATATACCACTCATACATCAGTGTGCCTCCACTGAAGGGGGTGGAATTAAAACAGAGAAAAAGTGAGACAATAGACTGATAAGTCAGGTCCATATGTTCATAACAGAAAATTTATTCATAGCTTATGCCTTTAATAATTGAATGTTGCTCAGAACAAATACCACACTGAAGACACTGTGAAGAGAATGAGATCTTCTGGCTTTAACTTCATTGGATTTTCTCTGTAAATATTAGAATAAAACTCAATCATTTTATTTTTCTCATATATTACTTTTTTTTTTTTTTTTCATTTACCATTTCTCCAGTATGGTTTCTAAGGGAACAGTTAACCTTAGAATTCTTACAGTACCTAGAGTGTCTCTGAATGATTTATTGCTTTCCACAGATGTGCACGTAATGTAGCATCATTTTTTTTTATTTTTATTGTGGATGTATATTCAGCAATTCCAAGTTTCATCTGTTCAGAGGAGAGATACTTTCCTATTGTAGATGAGTAAATGGGTCATCTTATTCACAGTACTGTACAGCTGCAACATTCAACTTTCCCATGAGATAGACTAGGTGGAAAGGATATGATGTGAAATAATATAAATGTCTAAAAGCATGAATTGTTTAGATTATTACCACTTTTACAGACAAAAGAAAGAAGGAAAGCTGCAAATTGTATTTAAAAGGAAAAGAAAAGTTCAAATGTTATGAATAACACAATCTTCTCTCTTACTATACAAGGTGAAATAATAGCTACACGGAAATGTGAAAGTCATTTTTCTCTCTGTGTACTGGTATTTTACCCATCTTTTTCACCTGGGTTCCCATAACCCATAGGCTCTTAATCATTCTTTTTAACATAGCTTGCTAGAAACGTAGGCTTTTATTCTTATGACTTCCTTGAAAACTACATATTCTTTCATTGTTTTCTATTTCAGTCAAAGAACATGTTCAAATATAACAGTGAAAGCATCAATTTAATGAATTTGTAATCTTCCAAAAAATAGTGATCCTTATTTCTCTGGACAAAATCCTTCCCATTGTAAGTGAAGACAAAGTTGGTGACCACCTGAGGAACCTGAACATACATAAATCAATGGGACCTGATAAGATATGTCACAGAGTTCTAAGGGAATTGGCTGATGTAGTTGCCAAGCCACTCTCCACAATACTTGAAAAGTCCTGGCAGTCAGGTGAAGTCCCTGGTGACCAGAAGAAAGGAAACATTAGACCCATTTTTAAAAAAGGTAGAAAGGAGGACCTTGGGAAGTACTGACCTGTCTACCGCACCTCTGTGCCTGGGAAGCCCATGGAACAAATCCTCCTAGAAGCCATGCTAAGGCATATGGAGGGCAGGGAGGTGATTCAAGACAGCCAGCAGGGCTTTACTAAGGGCCCTTTACTAAGTCCTGCCTGACCAACCTAGTGACTTTCTACAATGGAGCGACCATATCAGTGGAGAAGGGAAGAGCAATTCATGTCATCTATCTGGACTTCTTCAAGGCCTTTGACATGTTACCCCAACAACATCCTTCTAAGTTAGAAGGATATGGATTTGATAGGTGGACTCTTAAGTGGATAAGGAACTGGTTGGATGGTTGCATCCAGAGGATAGTGGTCAGTGCCTTGATGTCTGGATGGAGATGGTGATGGTGTCCCTCAGGGGTCCATGCTGGGACCAGTACTGTTTAGTATCTTCATCAATGATTTTGACCGTGGGATTGAGTGCACCCTCAGCAAGTTTACAGATGATATCAAGCTGAGTGGTGTGGTTGCCATACCAGAGGGATGAGATGTCATCCAGAAGGACCTGGACAAGCTTGAGCAGTGGACCCATGTGTACCTTATGAGGTTCAACAAGGCCAAGTGCAAGGTCCTGCACCTGGGTAGGGGCAATCTTTATTATCAGTACAGGCTGAGGGATGATGTGATAGAGATTAGCCCTCCAGAAAAAGACTTGAAGGTGCTGGTGGATGAAAAGCTGGACATGAGCCGTCAATACATGTTCTTAGTCCAGAGACCACTTGTGTACTTAACTGCATCAAAAGAAACATGGCCAGTAGGTTGAGAGAGGTGATTCTGCCCCTCTGCTCTGGTGAGACCTCACCCAGAGTACTGTGTCTGGCTGTGAAGTCCTCAGCACAGGAAAGGCATGGACCTGTTCAACAGGGTCCAGAGGAGGGCCACAAAAATGATCAGAGGGCTGGAGCACCTCTGCTAAGAGGACAGGCTGAGAGAGCTGAGGTTGTTCAGCCTGGAGAAAAGAAGGCTCCAGGGAGACCTTATGGTGGCCTTCCAGTACCTGAAGGTGCTACAGGAAATCTGGGAAGGACTGTTTACAATGGATAGTAGTGATAGGATGAGGGGCAATGGTTGTAAACTAGAGCAGAGTAGATTTAGATTAGACACTAGGAAGAGGTTCTTTAGTATCAAAGTGGTGAAAGACTGGAACAGGCTGCCGAGAGGTGGTGGAGGCCCCGTCCCTGGAGACATTCAAGGTCAGGCTTGATGGGGCTCTGAGCAAGCTGATGTAGCTGGGGCTGTCCCTGCTTACTGCAAGGGGGTTGGACTAGATGACCTTCTGAGGTCATTTCCAACCCAAAGCATTCTATAATTCTATGAAAATTAATGTAGGCTTTTTTTCCCCAAAGAAACAGAAGGATTTGACTGATGCAGGAAGAAAAGTAATGCGCTTGATATTAAAGTCTTTCCATTATTTCATTTTATTGTATTGCCAGCTGGAGTCTTTAAAAGTGTTCAAAGTGATTTATCTTTCATCATATCAATATTAGAGATGAAACGACAGATCTATCGGTGGTAATAACAGGCACACTGCAGCTACCTACAAGCATAAGCAATGTACTTTGCAGTAACCAGTGACAGACTTTGCTGAATCGAGATAAGGATCTGCAGACAGTTAATGAACATCTGTCATGATGGGTTTCATTCTCCCACCAAGCTTTTAGAGATGATGGTGCTCGTCATCTGGAGCTGCTGTTACAGACTGGTTAAGGAAGTTCACTATTTGTTAAGTTTTAATCAGTAAAGTTCTAACTGCTAGGTTTTTTTCCCTCTGCTATTAGAAGGGAGCTAAAACAGACTCTGACCTCTGTTCACACTAGTAACATGTGGCATTCTTTCTGCTCTAGTGGCTGCTGAGACCAGGGTTTCTGGGCTTTGCTGAGGTGGGGAAGCTTTCTGGAAGGCAGGATTACCTGTGCTCTGTTCCAGGGCCACAAAGCAAGTATATATAAAATGCACTTTGTGTAGAAAATTACCTGATAAGCTACCTCCAAATCTCTTCTGTTGGAAAGTCAGCTTGCAAATTTACTTGTATTTCCTTGTATTTACAAGGGGTAATGGACAAGAACTGGAACCTAGGAAGTTCCACCTAAACATACGGAGAAACTTCTTTACTATAAGGGTGAAGGAGCACTGGAACAAGCTGTCCAGAGAGGCTGTGGAGTCTCTTTATCTGGAGAATTTCAAAATCTGCTTGAATGCAGTCCTGTGCAACCTGCTCTAGGTGAACCTGCTTTGGCAAAGATGATGATCTCAAGAGATTCCTTCCAACCCCTACATTCTGTGATTTTGTGATTCTTTTCTGTTATCCTGGAACTTATTTACACACGACACCTGGCAAACAATTGAGCTAAATAAAGAGTTTTTACAGAATTTTCTATTTAGGAAATAACTCAAAATTGTTGTAGAGAAGGAACTCACATCCATGTTTTATTTACTGAATGATGCTTAATGGGTATGGGAGATAGATTTCATTCTCTCGTTTACCTGAAGAACTCTCAGTTAATTTGACATTTTCAGTCATCACAGCACTTAGAGCTCCTTTACTTAGCTGTAACAGCTTCTTATTGTGGACGACTTAACAGATCTATTACACCTTCCTCTATATAATTTGTCTGTTCAAGTGATAATCTAGAATAATTCATAATTATAAACAAATAACAGTGTAAAAGTCCAGCATGATGTGAAATATTTTTTGAACACCTATATTTCACTCAGAAATCTCTAGGACTTAGAGACAAATGCTTTTGATAATCAGATTACAGAACTGCAGGCAGAAGACATCTTAATTGCAGCGTGCAGCTGTGTACTGCATTTATTATCTATTCTAGATCTGAGAGAGTGGTGAGAATCCCCAAAATACCAAGGACTGTAATCATCATGATCATCATTAATCATTACTCGCCAGCTGCACGCGCACACAGACACACATAGGCACACACGTTTCTTCCCTTTGGGTATCTAGTAAAGCCCTAATATATAGGGCATTTTACTTCAGAAATTGGAGAGAAGGCTTATAGGTGAAAAATAGAATAATTCCCATCCTCCTAAATGTGGAGCATTTTGATTTACTTTAGGAGGAAAACCAGACTTAATAATTATGTGTTTATTTCCCTGCAGTGGAAAAATTACTGGGTAGTATATTGTACAGGAAGTATGAGGCAAAGTGCATATTTATTGCAACTGTTCTTTTCTTTTAAAACGTGCATGCTTCAAGATCAGAGGAAAAATCTTAACAAAGTATTGTTTACTGCAGGGAAATTCTTTTTAGAAAATTCTAAGGTTGCTCCAAAGAAGAAAGCTAAGAGATAAAGATGGGAGATAGTGTGCATTTGCTACAAAGTAAAAAACAAATTCAATTTGTAAGACAAATTAAATATAAGCAACTCCAAATTTCATTTTAATATACTTAAACATGAAAGAAAGAGTGTACTAATTTGCAGAAATTCATGCTGTTCTTTGTGGATTATTAGAAGGACATAAAAAAAACCCAAACCTGACTTGGAAGAATGAGATTGAGAAAAAGGGTTTAGCTGGCTGCGCTTGGCTTCTTGACAGACATAGCTATATAATCTGCATTTGTGAGGTGAAGTGAACAAACTAAAAGCAACACATAATTAACAAATAAAAACAATTCAAATCTTGTCCTTTTCCATCAAACCAAATAAAATAGAAAGCACTTATGGAAGAATATTAGGTTTTGTGTTTAATTTACAATTTCTATTGATCTGTGGAAAGAGGATGAGGCAACACTATTTCTTTCGATGACAGCACGTCTTTCCAAGGACACCAAATATGGATGCTGAACCTAATCATCTGAACCAGTGGGTTTATTTGGTGAAAAGGTCTAATGCAACATTATCCCTGCAGCTCAACAAGAAGACTATTAGAAATACAGGCTTTAGAAACAGATAAATACTAAACAGCTGCTAAGATTACGTTCAGCAGTCACACATTATAGGAAATTTATTATGAAATTATGAATCTACACTGACAAAATGGTTCTGTTGATTTGAACTACATAAACACACATTGTAATATTTGTCATTTGGTTATTGGAAGGGCTAAGGGGTTTACCTCCAGAATGGGGGACACAGAAAAGGAAATTACATTTTTTAATATTATGCTGCCTAGCTGAATGAAATATAGGTGACTGAGCTGGAATTCCATTAATACAACAAGAACAAAAAAATAATTACAGCCTGAGCCTCTTTGATAATACATTCAATGACTTTAGGATTCAGAGGCACAGTCTGGGGAAAGTAACATATGATCTAGGTGTCCTCAGCAGGGATTACCAGGTCCATGGGCCGAAACAGCATCTTATGATTATGTGACTGTTAGGGAATGTGTTATGACTGGGGAGAAAGCACTGTTTCAATGATGAGTGGGTTTGGTGTAGGAGAGTTAGATGGGAAGTTGATTCACAGAACTATGGTGTTGATCTGTTTAACATGTTTTATTATATCCTTTTTGGTAGAAGTGCTGAGTGCTCTAGAAAGGTTGGCTTCGGTTCATTCTGAGGTGGTTACTTCTCACCTTTGAATGACTTTCACAGGCCCCTTGCTCTTTGGTTCGGTGAATTATTTCTATTTTCTGGGCACAGCCATTTTGCTGCAGTGAGCTTTTCTTTCTCTCTGAGCACCAGCAATCCTGGCTGTGTTGTCTTGAATGATTACTTCTGTTTCTCAGAATGGATAGTATTTTCCTAGTTGCTTTACCTCACAGCATTTTCCTCTGACTTTGTGACACATTACATCACCTTGGAAAGCAGAGATATTTTCATATTAGGTGAGTCTCAACCTTTTGTTGGGGCACAGAGAGCAGAAGGAACAGCCTGATTCTCCTTTACTATTACAGTTTCATTTGAGGGAAGGAGGGTAGCCTTATCATTGCTAGAATTTATGTAAATCAGAGTGGAAAACATGACTATTAACCACATTTATGGAGTCACTTTCTTCCAAAGAATAACCAAGACAGTGAGAGAAAAGGGATAACAGCTTTCATGAGAAGTGGTCAGGTATTTTCAGTAAGGTACTTTTTGGATACTACAAATGTCACTTGCTGGAGCCACTACTTTTTGTTTGCAAGAATATGTCAGCTCTGATGACTAGGATTTTATCTCCATAATGAAATTCCCTGGTCAAAATGAGAGAGAACATACTACAACTTAAAGAAGAGAGTAACCAATAGCATAATGGTGGTAGCTATCTCCTAAAATGCAAGTGACCTAAATTTTCCCTGAAGTGGGCTATCAGCTTGAAAATAAGACCCACCTACCGTAATTAATGACTGTCCTGTTACATGATCAGGTGTTCTGCAAAAGAGCTGTTACAGTACCTTTCGTTTATATATAATTATTTAGCAACTGCTTAGACAGGGACTTGATCCTACATATCAGGTAAGTATTTACAGTCATCAGTATCCTACCCTGTTCATATTTCTCAGTCTTCACTATTGAGCTATTCTGCTCTGATTACAAATGCTTTTATTCTCATTTGGGCTTTATTTGTATAAAATTAAGAAACAGATCCTAACCACTGAAAATGCGGCAGAAAGATAGACATTTAGGGGTTCTGCAAAAGTGTCAAACAGATATTGTAAATGTTTAAAACTGTTCTTTGTTTTCTTCCTTCCTAAGATTATATGCTGCAGCATAAGGGATCTTTCTACACTTTGCTCTGATCTTGTGTTTACATAAGGAAAAAAAAAAAAAAAATCAGTCTTCTGGGAGCTCAGAGTGACACCCACCTATAACACAGAGTCCCAGCTATTTCCTGCATCCTATATCCCTATATTATTTAGTATATAAAGAAACTTGGCAACAGCCTTGACAAGAAATATGTCTTTCCATAACTTCACAATTTATGACTCTATTTACAGTGATGTCTTTGAAATTTAGTGATAGATCATTCTATGAATCTTGGAAGCACAACAACATTTAGGGTGACAGACTTTCAGGGAATTTGCCATTGAAAAATTTTTTTGCAGTGCCCAGGGGTGTGGTGTGAGAACTCTCTGTCAGAATATTTAGAGTTAGGTTTATCACTTCAAAAATATAAGGGAAAAATAACTGCATATGTAATGTGTAAGAAAGGAAAATGTTTCTGAAACTTATTCCTCTATCATTAAATCTATCTAATGCTCTTTTCTATCTTAAGGCCAAATAAGCATACTTTATTTGATTTCTAAAAGGCTGATTTTCTTGTTGCTTGTTTTTGGAAATGCTCAAATAATTATCTCCCTCCTCCTTAAAGTCTCTCGAATCACGTTTCCATTCCGTACTCTAATTAGCAAGTTCCTTGCTTAAGACCTTTGCAAGCTTTCCTTATTCATAAGATCTTAACAGACTTTGCAGAGAGTTTACCATGGAGTCTAAATACATCAGAAAACTGATTTGAAGATAGGCTTGCTAAAATTCCTCAAAAGACTGCTTTGTTAGAATTAGGGAAGCCACTAAAAACTATATTTTTTTCTTTTTTTATTAAACTTCAAACTACACATAAACAGAGTGAGAGTGAGCCCTTTAAACTTATGGATTGGATCAAGGTAAAAAAGCATTAGGAAAAACATCATTGCTAGCTACTGTCAAAATCCGTCCTCTTCCTATCACTGTATTGACCAACTATTCCTGTTCTACATGCACCCCCTTCCAGATCTTCAAGCAGTTTTGTGTTGCAAAATCTGGATCTTCATTATCTACCTGATGTATTTTTGAGGTATTGTGACTTGTTGCCAGCCGGCTCATTTTTTCACATCACACAGATCAATTCTGGGTGAAATGCAGCAGGCTCCCCCTTAAAACTTAACAAAATAATTCAGGGATGATGCAGTGCCTTGTCATAACAGTACAGCACAGGTCATTTCTATAATTTGTTACCACTAAAGGCAGGCACCTCAGCAGCAGAATCAGTAGTATTCACATTTATCTTTGGTAGTAGGTATCACCATTGACTGTGCAGCAGAATTTCAAACTATCGTTAAAAAATCATTAGAACCCCAAATGCACATTGTGAACCTATGCTTCATTCAGAGTAGTTTTCCTGAGCTCTCACAAGATGAGAGCAGCGATATCAGTAATGCATATAGATTGCTGGGCCATTCCATCTACATTTTTACTGTGAACTTGTTCAACCTAATACTTCTTTTCAGCCTGACTATGAGCACAAAGTGAACTACTTTTTGGATCATCCAGAGCCTGGGGAGACTGCACAAAGCTGCATCAAAGATGCTTCTTTATGTGGATCGGTATCAATACCATGTTGCTCATTTGACATAAAACACTTCATTTTGAAATGCCTTGATGCCCTGAACCTAAGTGCTTCCTTTGAGCATTCTAGTACCTGCAAAATAGATGATGCTGCCTTTCCCCAACTGAAAAAATCTAAGCTGCTTTTTATTAAAGCTCCACCATGAATTATACATCCGATTTCTGTATAGTAGTCAATACTTCATAACACTCTTCAATTGCACACACACTTATAATTACGAATAATTAAAACAAGCTAAACTATGTTATCCATGATTGCGTCGCCAGTAGGAAAAGTTATTGACATCACAAACTGCTGTGGAACACATATTATATATTTTACAGGAAATATAAAATAGATTTTTTTTTTTCTTTACAGGAAATATATAATAATATATAATCTATTTTTTTCTTTCACAGTGTGAAATCTTTCATTTCATGAGCAGACCAAATTCATAGTGTCTTTTGCAGCCAGCTTCCTCTGAATGGCTCAATATCTACCAGAGTAAAATAAAAATAAAATAAAATCTTTCAATACAGAAAAACTGGGGAGATTTATATTTATGTATCAAGCAGGCAAAGCTACTAAATAAGATGACATGTTTCTTACTCAAAGCACACAGAACAGCATCACCCCAAGAAGTCATTTCAGCATATTTGCTTAGCATAGACTAAGCAAGGAGCATAGCTCCCTTCTTATGAAAGAAAGTTGATTGCAGCAAGGAACATGAAATTTGTATGACATTTAGAACCAGGTAAAGTCACTTCCGATATCATCTTAATGAATACAATTTCTCTGTCAGTCAGTCTGCTTGCTTGAAAAGTGAAAGTTCTGCAGAGCCTTCTTATAAACTAATCGTTGTAGTTTTCCCAGAAAAAGAAAATATTCAATTACAGACTGTGAAAGACAGATTTCTCTCTCTCAGAAGGATGTACCTGCATGGAGACTACAACCTCTTACAGCTGTGAAGCCAAACTCATTATTTTTTTGTTCAAATTCAAAATCAAAGGATTCTGGCTGGGGACTCCCTACTCATTTATCTCCCTGATGTTTCTGGAGACACGGCCATTACCAGGATAACAGATAAGCCAGACTGCTGCTGCTTACCAGCATTATATAAGATTTCAGAGCAGACATATGTGATGGAAGGAATTCATGCCTCCATACGACTATCTGTATAGATGACAAAAAAACCTCCCATACTTTGCACAATCATGTAGTGTAGGCACAGCAGGTTATTATGAAGGGCAATTTTCCTATTCTCTGCTGCATAAACTGAGCACTCTAGTACCTGCAAAATCCATGAGCCTGTCTTCATCATTTGAAACTGTATAAGCTTTTTAGTACTCTCCAACTTTGTAAGACTCTTCTGCACAAAATGTACTTCAAAGGGACTGTAAGGGATATATCTTCCATTAATCTTTGGTCCCTTTGCAGGGTTCTGAAGGGTCCCTCCAGCATGGGCTTCCACTGACTCCATCAAATGAGAACATCAGCAAGGACAGGCTGATGAAGATAACAAAAGAATTCAGTAGGTTCTGTTGGAGGGATCTCGGGATACGTGTTCACATGGCTTCTGAAAATAGCACTGCATTTTCTAGATTTGGAAAAACTGTGTCACTAACCTTCTTGGAAAGTTCTGTCATTTTATATATCCTCTGTATGAGATTTGCTGAAGTTCTTGTGTGTTTTAAGCCGTTAAGTATTTCTTCCTGCTTTTGACTTTTTTTACAAAGGGTCTGCGAATATTTCTGTTTCCTTAGTTAGAAACAGCACAGGAAAATATTCACACATACGTGCACAAAAAAAAAAAAAAAAAAAAAAAGTAATTAGAAGCAGAAATAAAGTAAATATTATTTCATCCCATTGAAGGATTTAATGTACAAAACATATGAAAACAAGTGTATTGTATATATGAATATAGCACATACCTAAATGAATATAGCAGGTTTACTGAGGGACCTAAAATGAGATATGATACTTCTAATGTAATTGAAAGAGAGATACACTGTTTCCTCTTATAGCACTTATGGCACTCATAGCACTTCAGCAAGGAGCACAGGAACTGCTTGCAGCTCCCAATCCCAGATAAAACCGAATAAAGTGTGTCCATTTATCTAAAGGAAGGATTTTGACTGCTTAATGTGTTCACATTATCTATGATTGTCAACGGTTAAGGCTGGTTTGGCCACTAGACAAATGGCAGATACTCTATTAACCTCTCTCCCTTTCCAAAGGGGAAGAGAAGAGGAATAAAGGAGAGAGATTTATGGATTGGAAAAGAAAACTAAAACAGCTTTAATGAAAAAATAAAAATAAACATATCCAAATATATACAAAACCAATATCAAACCAAATCCTCCCTCTCTCCAATGGCAATTACATCACCATCACCACTGATACTGGGGTGCAGGCACTGGGGAAGTCCCAAACTGGACTCAGCAGCAGATGGAAACTGGATTCAGGAGCTGTATTTAGGAACTGAATTCAGGAACACACAGATTAGTATCAAGGGCAGAAGAACAGACAAAGTCCTCCTTGGACACCAGCCACTGAAGAGAGGTTTGACTCTTGTTATACCTCAACTTTATACTGAATATGATGTATGTGGAATAGAATACCTTCTAGGTCGGTTTAGGGTCTTCTGTCCTGTCTGCTCCTCCCCACAACTGAAAACTTTTTATTTTACAGCACCACAATGCAGTACACAAGATTTAGCAGTGATTTTGGTGTCCAAGGAGCAAGTATAAGAAAGAGCCTTTCTGAATACTAGTCCTTGGTAGTAATTATAAATATTGTCAATGTTCACAGCTTGCTTCCATTTCAATGGTGTCTGAATTCAGAAAATGCTTGAGCACTCAAGATAGCCAAAGTTTTGGCAATTGTTCTTCAGATGGACAAGATTGAGTACAGACAGCTAAGGTTTCCTGAAGTGTAGGATAAAATGTACCTATCATACAACAAGAATATAGGTTATTATACGAGGGGTGTGATATTATAGAAAATAGTGACTTGAGAATAATTGCAGGTTGATTAAATGTTTGGTTTTGGTTTGATAGTGTAAGTAACAGGAGGAACACATTCTCTGGGTTTCCAGCCAAGAGAAGATCAGGTAAGAAGAGCTAAAGCTCTTGGTATATAGACTCATGATTACAAGGTGCTATGCCTAGGTCAAAACCTAGTGTTTCAATCCTGTCTGTGTAAAAAGAATTTGATTGAAAGTGGCCTAAATCTGTACTTTGGTTCTTAAATTTTGGAATCTATGATAATCTTTCAGACTGGAAGTTGCTTATGCTTTGTTTACTATCCAATATAAATAGACAGTCTTATGGTCTTTCTTAGGTATGTAAAGCTTTCTATCTTTTATTTTTCCCTCAGTCGTTGTTTTCAGAGATGTTAAATGGTGGGCATATGGATTTCTTATATTACCAGATTTTTTTTTCTGCCTCATCACTTGCCAAATCACAACTTAATCAGTCTTCAAAGAATTCAAAGACTCAGTAGAATTTTAAGTTATTTATCAAATGTCAGAAGAGAGGTGAAAAGCAACTTTAACACATCTACCTGTGACTTTACAAAAGGACAATTAGAATTAATATTTTACTGGTTGAAAAAAAAAAAACAAACAAACAACAAAACCACCCAAAAAAAAAAAAAAACCAAAAAACAAACCCACAAAAGCACTGTAAGAACAGCACTAGTAGTAGTCATTTAAAAATCAATGTAATGTAATATAATGCAATGTAAAATTCAGATACTGCTCTCATCCTCTTTGGTGACTGAGAACATTCGCTAATTGTTTAAGCCCCCAACTATTCTTCTTCTCTCATCTGAGAGTCCCCATTACTAGCTGTGTATACATCAGTCTTTGAAATCAGCAGCAGTCTGGTAACAGAGCAATTAGCTGAAGCACACAGAGCAGCAGGTGTTAGATGTGTTGCTTTTTTGTGAGGTATCAACAGTATTTATCCTGTACTTGCAAAATAATAGTAATATACATATGTATTTGCTACATGTTTTTGTTCTCTCTGAATAAAGTGAACACATGCCAGCTCTTATCTCCCGCAGAGTGCTCTCAAGCCCCACAGGCTGATGGGTCACAACCCAAGATCCTGACCCAAAGCGCACACCATGTGGCATCAGGACTCCAAATCATTCGATGAAATGTTATTCATCTGACTGAATGCAGTCATTTTTTACTTGAGCCAGTTGTCTGAATTTCTGTTCTTGTCAGTAGGAAGAAACAGATTAATTCTTTATTTGAAGCACTTTTTCTAAAGTACATATGTAAATAGTGCACTGCTATTCTGAGATAGTATTATGAA
This sequence comes from Merops nubicus, assembly GCF_000691845.1. Lineage (NCBI taxonomy): Eukaryota > Metazoa > Chordata > Aves > Coraciiformes > Meropidae > Merops > Merops nubicus. The sequence continues at coordinate 20,971 of NW_008591324.1, forward strand.
ATTAATAAAAATGTAAATAAATATAATATGAGTTGGACCTCGAACCAAAATGGTCTTGTCTGGATTAGGACCAATATCGAGTATTACAAGGTAATAACAAGTGATCTGGTTTCACATTAACTTCTTACAGTTGTTACTGTAACCATTTCCACTACAAAGTCATTCATATAATTGGACATTTTGGGAAGCCTTGAATAAGATTTTCTTTCTTTTTCAGATCTGTAAACTTCAAAACAATCTCCACACGAAGTCTTGTAACTACAGCATTATATAACAAGAATTTTTTTTAAAGCTGCTGCATTGATCTGCTGAATGAGTGCATGAAGACACCTTTACAGATACTTCCACAGGTCTGCTTCTCTTTTTAAGTATGCTTATGGAGAAAATGGAGATAGATAGTAGCATTCAGGGAAATATCACTTATTCTTTCTGAGGAATTATTCCTCTGAAATACATGACATGAACAAATACATAACAAAAAATGACATAAGCATGCCTTGATAATCGAACTCTGAATTGTTTAAACAAAAATTCTGTAAAAGAGAGAGCAACATAAAATCATATGTCCAACTTTATTTGCCCTGCATGTTTTTTTTCCTTACATGAAGTTACAGATTTTTTTTCAAGAATTGGAAGTAGATGAAAGAGAGCTGAAGAATAAAATTTGTTGTACAGTAAGGGAAAAAGAATACTGTGCATATTGTTATTATGCGATGTTCAGTGCAACTGTATTTTAGAGCGCCATGCAGAGATAATATATCGCCTTACCAAAATGATTTGCTATGTGCACACACTGAGTCACAGATGTGTAGTTTGAATAACAAATCTGTCTTGTAAATGTGTTTTACCACACCACATACAACTTGGACAACGCAAACTGAATTTGTTTCTGGTAGACAGAAATTATTATTAAAGTGCAGTACCTGACACCAGACAGACTTGAGACACAGTAGGCTGCATATTAGTGAACAGAGAACAGCTTCTGATATGAATTTTATCTTGAATTTATACTTTACAACTCTCATCAGCAGTCTAGATTATAAAAATAATAACCACATGTATTTTTTTCTGGACATAAAATACCCTTTTATTATTCAAACCTAGATAAGCCAGAGAAGTTGAATCAAGATCCACTCCATAAATGTGCACAAGTGTTTTGTGTTCAGTCAAGTGAAAAAATATTGCAAGATATTTAAGATCACCATAATTTGTAACAATCAGCCTAAATAAAACACACACATCTCTTTCCTTAGCAAAAGTTACATATGCAGCCACACAGTAAAAACACTCAAACATGCAAACAATCTCTGTGTTAAATGAGGCTGAAAGCTCCTCAGTCTCCAGAGTGTTTTCATTAAGTGTAATTATTTTACACTGACTTTGTCAGATATCACATGTGCTTTCTGAGACTCTTAATATCACTTATGCTCTTCTGTTTGAGACCATCATTTCTTTTTTTTGTCTCTGTGTCAACAATTAGGTTGAGATCTGAGGTATCTCTAGCTCATGAACAAAATTACTGGGGGAAGCAGGTGGAGTAGGAAGGTCACAAAAAGTCTGGCAAGGACCTATGCAACAGCTATTCTTCTGTCCACCCTATAGAGGAAGGGCTGTATAGCAATGCAACACCCATCATAACAAAAGCTGCCGCACTTCCCACCAAAGCTTTGCAAAGGGGAAATAGGGAGGACAAAATTGTCACTGTACAGTCAGGCTCTTCATTTTTTTTTCCTCAGGAAATGTATCTTCAATAAACAAAATTTAATACATGAAGTATTATAAATAAGAAAAATGGGAAATGAAGAGGTGTTTGGTAACAGCAAACATGACTTCACCAAGCAAAAACCATGCCCGACAAAACTGGTGACCTTCTATGATGGGGTTACAGCATTGTTGGATAATGGAAGAGCAACTGACATAATTTACTTAGACTTGTGCAAAGCATTTGACACTGTCCCATACGACATTCTTGTCTCTATATGGGAGAGACATGAATTTGACAGTCTGATCACTTGATGGATAAGGAATTTGCTGGATGGCTCCACTCAAAAAGTTGCACTCAATGGTTTCATGTCCAAGTGGAGACCAGTGATGAGTGGCATTCCTTAGGGGTTGGTATTGGGACTGGTGCTGTTTAACATCTTTGTCAGCAACATGGACAGTGGGATCAAGTGCACCCTCAGCAAGCTTGTGGACAACACTAAGCTGTATGGTGTGGTTGACACTTTGGAGGGAAGGGATGCCATCAAGAGGGACCTTGACAAGCTTTAGAAGTGGGCTCATGCCAACTTCATGAAGTTCAACAAAGCCAAGTGCCAGGTTGTGCACTTGGATGGGATAATCCCAAGCACCAATACAGGCTGGATGATGAGCAGATTGAGTGTTCACAGGCCAGAAAGCAAACTGTATCCTGGGTTGAATTAAAAGAAGTGTGGACAGCAGGTCGAGGAGATGGTCCTGCCCCTCTACTCTGCTCTGCTGAGACTTCACCCAGAGTACTGTGTCCAGCTCTGGGGCACCCAGCATAAGAAAGACATAGGTCAGCTCAAGTGGGTCCAGAGGAAGGCCACAAAGAAGATCAAAGGGCTGGAACACTTCCCCTATGAGGTCAGGCTGAGACAGTTGAGGTTGTTCAACCTAGAGAAGAGAAGGCACCAGGGAGACATCATTGCAGCCTTGCAGTTCCTAAAGGGGGCTTACAGGAAAGATGGGGAGCCATTCTTTATCAAGGAATGTATGATAGGGTGACGGGTAACTGTTTCAAACCAAAAGAAGTTAGATTTAGGTTAGATATTAGTAATAAATTCTTTACTGTGAGGGTGGGGAAGCACTGGAACAGGTTGCCCAGAGAAGTTGTGGTTACACCTTCCCTGGAACTGTTCAAGGCCATATTGGATGGGCCAATATATGCACACTGTGGTAGGCTAGACTAAACAAAGCGCCTCAGATTCTGCCATGTATACTTATGATTCAAGAAAAAGTCTGAAAGGATGATAGAAGAAAAACATTTTTGTCTTCTCTAGTTTACTGTCTTTTTTCTGAAAGAGCAAGTGGTAGAAAGATGGTGTTTGAGGACAGTTTGAAATAGAAATTATTCTGTTAGTTTCTCAATGCACATGCTTACTATCAAGAAATGGACAAACTACTAGAACTCCTGAAGAGAACAGAGAGATTATTTTTCACATCTTTTCAAGCTCACTTCTGTATCATTTAATGATTCCATATAGTGTATAAATGATACCCTACTTTAATGATCGCTTTTCTTTGTTTCTCAGATTTTATAAAACCACCACACAACCACTAAAGACGTCTACAAACTATTAGTGATATATTACCAAGTATCTGGCTTTACACAAGAAGATATAAATACTTTTCACAGCATTTCACAGAGTTCGTTACATGTGCAGTGTATTAGTATATGCACTATTTTATATGCTGGTTATTAAAATTTCCATTACATAACACCTTTTGAAAAGGTAGAGCCTCGCTTCCAAAACTTTTAAATCATAAATACAATTTATGCATATGCATTTCAGAATGTACATATTACACTCATAATTACATAAGTTTTCTTTGTTTATATTTTGTATATAGTTTTCTCAGAAATGTGGAAACTTTTAAAGTACATGATTATGTCAAAGATCATAATTTCACAATGTCAAGTAAAATGTAATATAGAAACTAGGTCAGGTTAAGTATCCAAGAAATCCTTCAAGTGTGTCAGACGCTGCAAGCATGAGAGTTTTGCTGATCTGTTGTGGACCAAAATACAGACTTGAGGCTAGATTCACATTTGTATTTTAAAAAGTTAAATATCACTTATCTCTTATTTAAGTTGTTTTTTTTTTTTTTTATCTAAAATTGACATGAGCCATCAAGGTGCAATGGCAGCCCAGAAGGCCAATCAGATCCTGGGCTGCATCAGAAGAAGCATGGCCAGCAGATGGAGAGAGGTGATCCTGCCCCTCTACTCTGCCCTGGTGAGATCTTACCTGCAGTGCTGTGTCCAGCTCTGGAGCCCCCAGCACAAGAACGACATGAACCTGCTGGAGTGTGTCCAGAAGAGAGCCATGAAAACAATTAGAGGATTTGTCCCATGACAAATATTTTCATAAATATGAAATAATTTCATAGGATCTGTCCTATGAAGACAGGCTGAGAGAGTTGGGGTTGTTCATCCTGGAGAAGAGGAGGCTCCAGGGGGACCTTATAGAGACTTTCCAGTATCTGAAAGGGGCCTATAAGAAAACAGTGGAGGGACTATTCCCAAGGGTTTGTAGTGACAGGACAAGGGGCAATGGCTTTAAGCTAGAAAAGGGTAGATGTAGTTTAGACGTTAGGAAAAAGTTCTTCAATATGAAGGTGATAGACCACTGGAATAGGTTGCCCAGAGAGGTGGTGGGGACCTCATCCCTGGAGACATTCAAGGTCAGGCTTGATAGGGTCCTGAGCAACCTGACCTAGATAGAGATGTCTCTGCTTATTGTAGAGGGGTTGGACTAGATGGTCTTTAGATGTCCCTTCCAACGCAATACATTCTATGATTCTGTGATTCTATGATCATCTTCAATTTTTCAGATGCCATCTAACACTGCACATGTCCAAAAATATTATGTGTCACAGTTTTTGACAATAAAATTCCTTCATCCTTAAAAGGACCCCCAAAACATCTGCCTCATTCATGATAGTGCACCAGGTGCTACGCCCAGTCCCAGACGATATAGTCAGGATCTATATCGTCTCTGTTCCTTGGACTATCCTAGAACTTACTCAGTCTAGCTATAATCCTTACTGGGCATTTTTAACCATTACTGGAGCATTTGGCAGCACCAGATTCATAACCTGGATGAGGAATTAAAGCCCACCCAGATTCACCAGCTCCAACCCTTACTGCCTACAAGGGCAGCCAGGCTCCAGTGTCCTGTTGAAGATGTTCCACTTTACATGGAAAGTCTAAACATCTGCTGGATTAGAAAGGACACTGAAAGCTGAGTTTTGGAGGTAGTAACATAGTGGAGAGAGGATTGTGTTTCACAGACTGGGTTTACCTTTTATGTCTTAATTCACCTTACATCCTAAAATATAGATTAAAAAGGTTTAGGTAACATGAAAGTGTGGCAGCATATGTATGTATATGGAGGAAGGTATTTACGTGAGATGAAAGATTATTGCACACAGTGTGATAATTGGCATTCTGAACTCTAAACCTGCGTGGCTGCTTAAGTGAGATGAATTGAAATCCAAACCAAGGGAAGGATTCTCAGGACTAATGGATTTAACTAAGAAGTGAAAAATAATCTAGCTAAAATACATACCCAAACAGCAGCTGGGAGTGGCATATATACTTACAAAAATTAATTTCGGTGTTGCTGTAACTTGCAGGATTTACATTGATTATGAGTAATTTGGAACAATAAGTTAGTTTTTTTCTAAGGAAACTCTTGATAAATCTGTTAAAAAACTATGATTGTGTCAAAATATAACTGCCAGAAAGAAGACGATATAATTTACCTGAACATTCACAAAGTCCTAACAATACCTCTGGTGAATTTATGAAATAAATTTAGCAAGTGGAGAAGTAAAGTAAAGCCATAAAACAATCATATTGTTTTAGGCAGAATTGCCTGGATTATGGTAATGATAAATCTATTTGGTCGTAAGTCTTTCTGTACATCTCCGTTGACATTGATGGGAGTTTACATGGCATGCTGGAGAGCATGTCATATTTAATAATCCCTACAGAGATAGGCATGTCAACATATTTAGAGCTGTCTGAAATTAACATAAGGGATGCATTTATTATCAATGAACTAAGGTTTAACTAAACACTCTAGTTATAGTTGTCCTTTCTACATAAAGTGGCATAAACTGAATGCTTACTAGGCTTCCAAATAAATGTACACAAGGTTGGTTTTGAGCTAGGAAGGATTATATGTGAAGATGTACCATATGGCTGATAAGTTAATAGTGTTTATCTGTTTAATTTAGGATATGGAGAGACAGTTAATCATTTGGATATGGAAATACTAATTTTATAAAAAAAGGATTTTACACCTGTAATTTTTAAAGTTCTAATTAGAAAGGCTGTTTTCCCAAGTATGAAAAGGCATTTTTCATAGACAAATGAATGACTCTGATCCATATTTCTGAATCAGAATGACTCATATTTCATTGCTATTTGCAGATGAGAGTCTCCTGTCAGTAATGCCTGAGTAACATACTGTCAGTAGCTTCCCTCATGCATACAGGCAGCCTGAAATAAACTGCTAGCTCTTGAGTGTTTACATTTGTGACAATCTAAGAACAAATCACAGTATACTCTTGAGAACTGCATCAATGATTCTGCATATGGTATGAAATTTAACCTGCATACCAAGGATGTGGAGTATACTGTGAATTAGGAGTCCAACTCATCATGAAGTCAAGCCAAATGGCTTAAAATCACAGAGGAAGGTGAGGAAGCACCAAGACTCACTGGGTCTGCCCACTGAATTACCATACCAGGCAGTGGGTTTCATTCTTCCATGTAGCTACTTCGGGTTAGGAAGCAATACAGCAGTTTGGGCTAAGCCATTTTTCTTTTACTTTGAGACGAGTTTAAGGTTCTTTGCTGTGTGATCTTCTGTGTTGAAATTCTGAAATACATATGGTATTTCCCTGCATAAAAACCTAATGATGCTGACTACAGATTTTAGCTGAGGAAGAAGGAACTATGGTATAATTCAGTTTGCATGTTTTTCTGGCAAGCTCAGGACTATAGGCAGAATTTTGAGACATATAAGGATGCAGTCTCTAGATGGCACTTCATGTATCTTTTGTGAACTATAAAATCAATCTTCTTGGAGCACTTTCTGGTGCTGCAACAACACAATATTTTTTATTTAGTGACTGACAGGAAGATAGCCAGCCTCCCTGTCCCCTGCTGAAAAGACTGGAAAAGCCTGAATGGGCTTTAGTGGACAAATGCCAGTGCCATATACTGTTTCAACTCCCTTCAGAAGTGAGAAGTGGTGTAACCTTCAATTTTTTTAGTGTAATGAATTTTGGAGAGTGACAGTGAACTCTGCTATCCGATTGCATGACCTTGAAAGGAGCTGTTGATTGTTTTTACTTGTGTTTTAACTAGATGTAACTTTATTAGCTTAATGTCCTCTGACTATTTTGCAGTTTCCAAACACTGACAGAAGGATCCTGATTTGACTAGCCACATGCACTGCAGGGGATGACTAGGGATCTGAAAGCACTTGCTTCACTCCTTGCACATTAATCCAGAAAAAGGGCAATATAAAATCCTAACAGTTCACAGAGTGATTGGTAAAGATCTGTTGCTCCTTCTAGCACTCATTGCTCCTCATATTTATATATTAAATGCCTTCTTTAAATGCCTTGAGTGATACATCTTTTGTCAAGAAATATTGTGTATTAACACTGTCATATTTAAAGTGTCAGCTATGGAAATATCACTTCTGCTTCTTTTCCCTCCAGCAGCTCTTAGCTTCCTCCCCCTCACCATCCCTCAATTACAACAATATTAAGAGACTACAACAGAGAAGTCTTTTTCTTTAAAGAAATAATTTAAGTAGTATCAGGAGTTCAAAAACCACAAAGGGGCCCTGAAATTATGCACTGAGTCCAGCCCACCAGGCTGGTTGCCAATCCCATTCTTCCAAAACCAGTCGTGGTTCAGATTTCACTTAGAGACTTCTGGTTCAAAGGTCAGGACATCTTATAGCTGTGTATGCCCACAGGAGAACAGGCCCTCAAGATGCTGTCCAGAGAGACAATAATTGCAGGAAATGCAACATATATGATTTCCTGCTTACTCGTGTTTTTCAGAATGATTCACATAGAAATTGCAAGCTAAGATGTATATCACTCCTAAGTTGAATCCCACAGTCCTAACTTTGTGATTAAAATACACTGTTCATTTTCTTCATTAGATAATTTTGGAGTCACAGCTGGCCAAAGACTGGTGTTAAGCCAACTCATGCACTCCTAGTTAATAGCAGTTCATTTGACAGCTACGAATACTGAGGCCATTAAATTCAAGGGCATTTTCTGCAATGCAGTTGGTAAAGAAGGATGTTTAATAGCCTACATCTTGGCGGAGCAGTAACCCACAAACTATTTGACTGTGAGAAGTTAATATGGTGTGTCCCTGGTGATAAAGAAACCACATGGTGCTTCCCGCACCTCAACAACAAAGCTTTCATGTCTGCTGTGAAGGGGTCAAAGAAAATAGTAAGAAATCAAATGTGCAGTGGATAATAATCAAAATCAGTGGAGGAACTGGAAAAATTATAGGTTACTTGCAACTGTTAATTGTAGGTTTTGAGCCTTTTGTTTTAATTCCAGACACCCATGTAAAAGGAACCGTTAATTAACCTCATTCAGCACCAGCCCATGAACATGTACATTACACACTGTTTGTTGATAATAGGCCAGGCTGTGCTAAGAAAGGAATATGTTCCCGTAGCATGTCATTGAAAAGAAAGAAGGGGTGGGTGCTTAAAGCATGGCATTCTATATGAGATGACCCTTTTCTTCTTGCACTGAACTGTTGCTGCCTTCTGTCAAAAGCATGAATATGATTTTGATATTTTGGCTATAGTCTAATCACTATACTGATCAAAACACTTTCAGGCTCACTTGTACGATTTGTATACCCATTGTTATGTTTAAAATTGTTTATTTCAACCTTTTGAAACTGTCACTGCTCCACCCAAATAATTTTATGGTTTTTTAGCTCTCAGTGGAGAAACAGTATAGAAACTCTATTTAATGCTGAAACAAGCTGCCCCACATCTGATAGGTGAAGTACCTATGCCAGCCACAGTCAGGTGCTGCAACTGTATCCAGCTCTTCTAACATTTTGCTTTTGCCTGTAGGTAGGGATGATCTTTACAAAGCAGCAGATTTCATAGCAGTAGTAGGAAAACAAGGCATATGCACGTGAAGTGGCCCTTGACTGCATTACAAGTAGGGAGCAAGGTTCCCCATCATGTAGTCTCCCATTTATTGAACTGCATAGATTCACTTAATTATTTTTACTATTTAGGTTTATTTCACATTTCTAAGTGATAAAAAAAAAACAAAACAAAACAGTCCTAAAGCATGTGCAGACCCAGATATATGGAAGCCTTACACAAGTTTATGAAATATTAAAGGTTATATTACATTATTATCAAGCTGCCTTATATCTACTTATGAAATTTATACTACCTGATAATTAATTTTAAAATTTTATTAATATTATCTTAAGATTAAATATTATTTGGTAAAGTAGTACCTAATATGAACAAGATAATTTAATTTGAAAATTAATTTGTAGTAAACTTCAGCTATTTCACTTCATTTTAGTCCCATCATGTGTAGAAACTTACATTTCTTGTAGTGTGTATAGGCAAGAAATGAAAATAGTATAATTTATCTGCTTCTGACAGCACAGCCTACAAAGACATTTTGGTTTCTGACTCCTGTTTTAGTGTCTCACTGCTCACTATTTATCACAGAAACTAGCTAATCTCTCCAGGACTTTTCATAGTTTCCTCTACCTGCATGAGACAAATCATTCCTCCCTGTATTCACAGGGTATGAATTGACTCAGCTATGTATATAATTCAAGTAACTAAGTAAATATCACTAAAAAAAGCCATGTGTAGGAGTGTCCAGCACGGGGATAGATCAGCAGCTAAAGTATCAGGATGCATTGTGGCTACTCTGACAAAACTAGGCTATTTGGAGATGAGTAACTCAGCAAGTCTATTTTACTTCGGCTATATATATCTATTTTGAGAGTGATATACTTGGTCTCCAAATTAGCCCTTTCTTTTATGTGACATTGATCACTCTTTAATGTATCTGGATAGCTATAAATATGCCCCTTAAATAAAATATTTGCTATTACATTCAAAGGCCCAAAGAAACATTTGTGGACATATGGAAAGAACAACATTTTTCATATTTCTATTTGAAAAACAAAGTATGAAATTATGTATTAAAAATGGATTTTTAAATGTGTTGATAATATAAGAAAAATAACTAGTGAAAGTGTGGGTATATTTAGGAATTCCTCCATGAGTATTTGTTAGATGTTTTCATGTGTATGAACTTTACTCTTAGCTACTGTTTTTATGTTTACTTTCTGAAAACATATGGAACTGAAGTCAGCTGACAGAAATATTTCATAACTGCCATGGTTTAGCCTCACTGGGAGCTAAACCTCAGCAGCTGCTGCCCACTGCTCCCCTAAAAATTTAGTACTTAGATAAGCCAATTCAGAAGTGTATCAAGGAAGACACCAGCAATACTACAAGGAGGAAAATGAGTTCACGTCTAGACAGCCAGCAAGGTGCACCCCTTTAGTCTCTTGTATCTGTAAATTAATCCCCAAGCCGTTCGAAGTTATCTGTTTCTGCTGCAAATAAATGGTTGTTATTGACTTAGCTCCAGTCAAAGCTACAACTGTGGTTTGTATTTTCTTGTAAAGGTATGTACCAGTTCAAATGGTGCACTTATTCAGGGAAGAAAAGATGGCAAATGAGATCCCTTTTGTGGGACCTGGTGAACAGGATGGCTGCTGTACTCTGTCTTGTTATGTGCAGGACTGGAGCAGTGGGCTTTGAGAGAAAGTGAGAGGGAGTAACAGAATCTCGTATCCAGCACACACCAATGTTGGTGTTGCACAGAGCTTTAACCTGTATAAAGTTAACAGTCTTACATCTGTACACCTGCAGTCTTTTCCTTGTGACACTACAGTCTGCTTTTCATTTTCATGCAACTTGCTGCATACAGAACCCCACGCTGCTGTGGCTATACTTTTTATCTTTTTTATCCCAAAAGGGCTGTTACCCTCACAGCCTCACACTGGAAACATTATCATATCTGCGAAGTTCAGGTTTGTAAGAAGTTATTACCTTTGAAGTGTGAATTTTCCCTTTCCAACCATTGCTTCATATTTTTCAGTTTATAATCTTGTGCTAGAGAACAAATAAATCTTAACAGATAGTTCTACCAGGTAACAGTCATATAGGTAGCCAATAAGCATTTGCTAATAATGGACATGCAGAAAGCTAAATAGCGAACTGATCCATGCAACATCTGTGCCTGATAGAAGCATGCTTTTATAAGCAGGATTACTGTAATGAAACAGTCCTGATGAAACCCTATTGTTACTGTGTAAAAAAAATATTCATAGGAGTACGTTCTGCAGTGGAGAGTGTGCACAGATGAGGATGATGAGCTGGGGAGATCCTCACTGGTTCATTTGTTGGCTGGTGACTTGCAGAGTTTTCCCTTGCTATGCTTTCCCTTTCCCTTGACTTGTTACACTACAATGCTTTTTGCTGAATACAGTTATGACTTAATCCAAGAATAGCTCTTTGTCATTCCTTAATAATCATTTATGAAGAGAGCCATTTCATCTCAGTTGATTCTAAAGACTGTATTAATACAGTCAACTAAAAACTTTGCCACATAAAAGGAAATGGATAAATATATTTCTTCAAATACTGTTAAGCAACGTTGCTGTGACAAAATAGAACAATTCAGGTACCTGCAAATATCTAATCAAATATCAGAACTTTATATTTGTTGTTTTTTTTTTAAGATACTCAGTATTAAGTGTGTTCACAGAGATGGATTTTTAATAGCTTTTCTTCATAGCTTGAACAACTAATTTTTATTCAAGAGGACATGTAATTTGTAAATATAACTCGTATTACTGAGCAATATAGGAGTTAAATGAAATATACTTAAAATATTTTACTTACATTCCAGTGCATTAGTTACAAGACTTTTTTTAATGATCCTTTTCTTTTAAAAAAGAGACACATTGTGATTACTTTTTTCTGTCCTACAATGAAAGAAATACTACTCTTGCTGCCAGGGAGCTTCCATTTTACTGAACAAAATTTATGGTCCCTCTTAACACATAAAAAAAATCTACTTTGTTATTTGATTATTCTTCAAAAATAATTTCAAAGTATTTCTGTACAATGGCAGCCAAATCATGTGTTAATGTAAATCAGGGAGTGATATGTCATTCTACTTTTTTTAATATATTACTGAGGAATTGCTAATAAAAGGATTATGGACTAGATCACTGACTACCTTGTTACTTAGGAAAATCACAGAAATTTAATAAAGGTTTGACACAATATAAGGAATCAACTCCTTTATCACTTTTGTATATGATTAATTTTAAGCAAGAAGTCTGAAAGATTGCTCACAAGTTATGTTAGCGTGATAGTATATTAAGCTAATACTTAGGAACACCCAATCAGAGACAAGGACCTCTGTGAGCTAATGCTTTACGAGCACAAGATACAGACTCAGAGGGCTCCTAAGAAAGACAGAGAAGGTGAAGAAAGGTGGAATAATATGAGGAATGGAAACCATGAGAAAATGGTGGTTTCAGGATACCAGTAGTTGAGTCTTTTTTGCTCATGATGGTAACAGGTAACCAAAGTCCCTGTCTTCATCTTGATCCACAAGCTTTCTCATTACATTTTCTCATCCTGTCCTGATGAGGAAGGGAAGTGAGAGAGCAGGTGTGGCATTTTAGCCCTTGGACAAGGCTAATCCAGCAGTGTTTTTTTGCACGGTTTTGTGGGGAAGAGTCACTACAAAGACAGACAGAGGAAAAATAAGGTCATTCTGACCTACCAAAAGTTATTGTATTTTAGTATTCTGAATATTCTATCCACAGTGATACAAAGGGAGCTGAGGGTTTCAGCATAGAAGGCCAAGATCTGCTTTTCAGTCTAATCTGTTCTTCTCTGATGACTAGTTATCCATGGCAAATTTCAGAGAAACAATGAGAGAGTTTGGACAGAAGCACTAGATAGATAAATTTGTCTTGTATAAAAAGCCTGAGGATGAATGTATACTTGTGGAGAAGGTTACTCTAGCAAAAATTTGCAGGATCACACTCTAAATGCATTACTTTACCTTCGAGCTGGAGAAATAAGTTTGAGCTCAGATAGTTAACTTCTTATATTTGTCTTTTAGCATCTTAGTATTGATATTATCAAAGCCTGCTTTCAAGGTTGTAGGTTTCTTTTGTCAAGTCAGATATCTGACTTTTCCTTATAGTTTTCTTTCCTGTCACTTTAATTTCTGATTAGGCTTTAGCAAAGAACAGGATACATCTTTCCAACAGAGTCACTTTATCTTTATTATTGCTATCTGCATTAAAAATGAATTCATTAGCATTCTCATCACAAAACCCAAGTTAATTATCTGATAAGACAAAAATTTCTTCAGATACATCTTGAGGTATTTCGTTTGCCTTATTTATATTCTCAGTAGGCAACTTTCACTCACTTGAAAGAGATGAGTGTGAGCAAACCGTAATTTTGCCCATTACTTTATCCTGATCTAGATTTTTTGTGTGCTTTGTAACATGGAGTCTTTATTTGTTTTCTTCTCCCTTTGTTTAATTGGTCTGTGAATCCTGATATGTCCCATTCTTGACTATGAAAAATAGGTTTGAATTTTTTAAACATGTAGTTTATAATCAGTGGTATATTAAATTGAAAACAATAGCTGGGTGAAAAATAAACAAAAAACCCAACTTGTATAGATGCTTGGACGTGTACTACTTCTGTAGTACTGAATTCACGATGGTGATATTGTTAAATCTATACAGACAGCTTATTTGCAAGAGGGGCAGATTTTTTACATTTGTTCTTTGCTTTCCCTGTAATAAGATATGCAGTTTTTCCCTATTAATCTATTTGATCCCATCTTCTATTCAGTTTACCACTCAGTTTGGGTACATGTTGAACTTTGTGCCAAACCTTCATTAATATGCCAGTACCTTCCTTCAAATAGGAAAACAGACTATACTTAGAACATGGAGACTTTAGTTGACTAAAATTTCTCAATAAATATGTCTATTTTCTGTATTACTCCATGGAATTTTCTCAGTAGATTATGTAGTCCTTCCCTCAGAGCTATTAAAAAACTGCACATTGTTGTCATCAGTGTTAAAAGTACCCTAAAGAAACACTTCATTGCCACACAACCAGGCTGCTAAAATATTGGAAAGCATCAAGTTGCTAAAGCGCTGAGTGAGACACAATTGCTCTCCACCTTACATCCCCATTTTACCTTCAGAGACTCATGTCTTTATTCAGTTACTCCTGTAAAAGTGTTCAGTATCACTGTGAGACACCTGAGGGTACAGGAAAGAATTGCAGAGTTTCTGGCAGAGGACGTACAGATGCCACAGAAGGCCTGGGATATTTTGTAGTGGCAGCTGGAGGCCAAGTGGACTTCCAAGAACATCTGGAGTGGTGCCACATTGCTTGATTTTAGGGTAGTGAATTGAACCCAGTGTATGATTCAGGTCTGTATTCCAAGATCTGGAAACCCAAAATGGAATCACCAGGCACTTACCTAGAGATACTCCATCTGCGAATATATAGAGCTTATGGGACTAGCCTAGAAGTGACAAAAAAGAAAACCATTAGTGTCTATATTGTGGGCATCACATCCTTGGCACTGCTTCTGCTGCTCTGTGAATCCACTCTTTCTTTTCTGCATGGCTCACACATGCAGGTGTAGCCATAGTGTCCCACCTGCTGTTAGAGTAAGTTGAGATCCTGTGAAGAAGGATCACCTAGACACTGGTTCATCTGTCTTTGATGAAAAAAATATTAGTTATTGCTGAACAGTTTCACCAAACCAACAGGATCCTCACTGACTATAACAAGAGTTTGGATGAGTACCATGAAACAGATTATATATGAGGAAATTTAATGTTGTAGAGTTTATAGAAAACATACCAACCATGAAATTTCTTTTTATAACATTGATGAAACACTGTTTTTCACAGTGCAAATTTTGCTTTAAAACCATCTGTACACTGAGACAGAATACTGCAGGTGTTAGTATTTTACTCTTCAACTAATCACATCTATACTTTTAAATAATGGAAGTTCTTGAGAGGCAATGTATTGTTTGATAGAAACAACAGAAGCCTGCATTAGCAGAGATTCTGAGGGAAGGCTGTTAGTTGTATAATTTTCCACTCTTGCTATTTGCTAACACATTTTTCATCACTTGTTGTCTGCTGTGAAGCAGTAGTAACTTGTAACTTTCCTCCACCAACTCACACTTGGCTGCAGTGGCATTAAAGTATTGTAGGACATTAAAAAAAAAAAAAAATTCTGGAATTTGTCAGTTATTGTTGCAACATATTGAATGACTTTATTCTTATTGCTCTGGTTGCTGTTTTTGTTGTTATTGTTTCTGCATTCAGCAGTCTGCTGCCCTCAGGTATATTAACATTTTCGGTCTCTGAGATTAACTTCTCCAGCACTGTGTCCTTCCCTTGGCTCTTGTCATGCTCTGGGACATAAACCTTATTGTGCTTTTGTGAAGTAATACTAAATCCCTCAAAATCTGTGCTGTCTCATGTCTTTCTATCTGTACACCTGTTTCCAGTGCTAAGTTTGTTAAAACACCCTTTTCCACAACACTAATCTATTCCTTTTTTTTTTTTTTTTTTTTAATAAGATTCTTTAAATGTGCAGTATCGGATAGCTATAGAAGAAATATTCAGATATAGTCAAAACAGGTGACTTCTTTTCACTTTGTCTTTTCCTGGAAATTATTTTTTTTTTCTTTCTTTCTCCTTGCTCCTCGTTTCCTCTCTTCCTTTCATCTCCCCATTCCTGCAGCCAGCTTCACTGACTTTGATTAGTCCATAAGTTAAAGTCTTTGTTAGCATAAAATTCCAGTGCTTCTCTGACTATTTGATCTAAATAAATAAATAAACTAAGCCCTTTTTTTTTTTTTTTTCCCAGGTCTGGTAAGAATCATTATTCAAATAAACACTGTGCTATGCTACAAGCACAGCTTGTAGCAGGGGACAAAGAGTAGTTCAGAAATATTCCTGAGCTGACAGTGGAGAAATCAAAATGAAGAAATGGCTGATGGTATCATACCTAAGCCAATGAGAACCAAGATAGAGTTTAATCACTCCTGAGACATATTTTCATAGACTATTGAAGCTCAGTAACAGACACAGCTCTCAAAGATGTAATTTATGATCTGTTCCCTTTACAAGAGCTGTCTGGACTAGTCTGGCCAAGGGGAAAGGATATTGTTGCACCATAATAAATAAATTAAAAAAAAAAAATCTGACAAAACATTTGATCTTATTACCATTGCTATAACCAGATATTTCAGCAGACTGTGACTGTCCTGGAATTATGAACCATAATCCCAGCCAGCTACACTATAACAAGTACATTAACTTCACTGGGTCTAAACTGACTTTTAGCAGTAAGAATTTGTTTTGAAGTGCACAAAAAATTGCTAACTCCTGTAGTGAAAGCAAGCAATTGAAAATGTGAAATTCACAAGATTAATACACAGAAAACACAATCAAACAGAATATTACAGTAGATGTCAATAAAAGAAACCAGGGAACTGAGGCAACTTCAATGAAGATCTACCTGATTATTATTTAAGAATTAGTGGAGGTATGTCTTTTAACCATTTCTTATAAAAAATGGAAAAACACTTCTCATTTTATTTGTCATCAGATTTTTTCAAGAAGTAAATTTAAACAGCTTCACAAATGATTGTAAGAGAGCTAACACATTTACTCTCTAAAGACTCCTTATATCTTAAATATTTCTTATGACTAGAGAAAACAGTTGCCTTAGTGAGTACATATAATTATTTCCTGCTTGAGTAACTGATTAACATAAACCTTCCTTCAAATAGCTAGAAATTAGTCTACAAAGCAATTAGTAATCAGGTCTATTGTAACATAGTTGCCCCACTCAGTGGAAAGACGGTAATGTTTATTTCATTTCTTATGATTATTCTGAAGATGTGCCTTTTTGCAGAAAGATAAATATTTTGATAAGCACCAAGAAAAGAACCATTCTGGCATTGAGCAGAATTGCGTAAATGAGACTGAGATGCTCTGAATGGGAAAAAATGAACATGGAAAACTTCAACTCATTCTGCAGTTCCTACTGGATTCTGTTGAAGCTCTTTGTCTGAAAGTGAGGACCACTATACACTTGTCCTCTGAGATAAGACCAAAAAACAGTTATAGCAGTGAAAAATCCAACATTAACTTCATCAGTTTTTTTATGGTACTGTAAAAACCACAGAAATTTAAATCTCCTTAACTGTTAGAAGAATACCTAGTTTTATAACTACATACAAAATAAGAATTATTCAATCTTGTGAAAGCATTAACAATTAAGTGAAAGAACAATGAAATGTGTGTTACATTAATTTTGGTCTCAATAGCACAAGTATACATCCTATTATAGTGTTAAAACGACTGCTTCTTTTAAAAAAAAAACCCTTTTTTATATTAGCTGGGTGCAGTTCCGTATCCATCAGCAAGGTTCATCTTGACAAATGACACAAAAGCAAATCTTTTGTTACATACAAAAGTTGTTTGTCTATGTTTCTTGGACCTGCACAGATCTGTAAAGGTAAAAAAAACCTGACACCTGCACTTCACTCTTTTGATTGCTGTGTTTTTTGAAATCAGACAATATACCTTATAAACATCAGAGAGCGGTGTTGATTTAGTAAGGAGAGTTTATTGAACTAAGATCACAAGGAGGCTGTTATATCTTTAAATAATACAGCTTAAACAACATTATTTCTTCATAGTAGTTATTACTTCACTTGATATCAATAAAGCTTGAAATACTCATTAGGAGTCATTTATTGAGTCAGGCTTGTCTTTTATTTATGAAGTGTTTGCAAACCAATAGCTTTGTTACAAATGAGATTTATCCTCATTAATCTTCCATTAATGGCAATTGTAGACGTGTTGTATATTATCCTATATATTGTTAACAATCTCAGTAAAGTGAACACTTTTTTTGCTAGTCAATACTTGAAATCTGCTAATGGAACTCTGTGACAGATAACTCACCACAGACATGGTTTCTGTATCCCAGTTAGATAGAAAATTAGGATCAGTGACTGTCAATATCTTGAGAACAGGATTCAGGAAGTGTTTTTGAGAACTGCATAATTCAGCAGTATTTCTGGCCTTCATTTGCACAAGTAGTATTAGAGCTACTTATGTGAGGTGTGATGTGGTCAAAAGGTTTTATCCAAATCTATGAAAAAGCAAGACAGACTGTCCATTGACATTTGCACTATCATGATAAAGTGACTTGTTTATTCTGGGCGGTAGAGACTGCAAAGGAAAGACAAGGACATCTTAAAACTCTTGAGCAGCTCTGGGCACATTTATGCTCTTATGCATCAGCCTGAGAGCATACAATGAATTTTAAATCACAGTGGCAGTGAGCCAGGTTCAGCCTTCATTAACATTGGCTACATTCAAATGAGGATACTGGAAGATATGTGGAAACAGAACCCTCATCTTTGTCTCAGCTGTACAAAATGCCAGTTCCTTTCACTCTTCTGCATGTTTTGATTTCCACAAAAAGGAACATGGTCAAAAGAAAAAAAAAATCCATCCAATTGAGAGATTCACTCTTTTTACCAAATACTTCAGTTAAAGACCCAGAAGATTAAAAACCAACCAACCAACCAACCAACCAACAAAATCCTTTATCCTGAAATGCAAAGTGTATGAAATAGGCATCAAAAAGTTATTTGTTGAAAAACAGACATCTGTCTTAACTTACCATATCTGTTTTTTTCTTCTCTTAGCTGTGCTTATAAAGACTTTATTTAAAAAAAAAAAAATAAATAAAGCAAGCTTTGTAAAGCTTTTTTAATAGCCAAGGGGAAAGAATAGACAGATGAAATTATTAATTTTTTACAGTTTTATCAGCTGGTGAAGGTAATCTAGGCTGCTTTACATCAATTTACAACAGCCCTAAATTGCTTATTCTAACTCACCTGTTTACATTACAAGCAAAGCTATGATGAGGTTATAAGCATTGTGCTGCTGGTTAGATAAGCAACCTGTTTAACCTCGAGTTCTGCCTTGACAGTGGTATACAAATTAAAGAAAATACTCAGGTCTTGCCAGTTTTGGCAGCTTTTTTAGTTCAACCCCCTTCCAGGATAATTGCATTAGAGATGTTAGAGGGTAATTACCAGCCTATTCTTTTTATTTATTACTTATGGAGATGTGGACCATGATTTTGCCTTTTTCAATCTGCTGCTTCTGTGTCTGCTTCCACAATTCCCTCATAACAGGAAGTTCCAGAAGTTCACTATCTGGTCTGTAAATAAACCCATTTACCTGCTTTAGCAATAACCATTACAGGTTTTATTTGATGTCTGCTATCTCAAATTTAGTGCAATTTTTTTTTTCTTTCATCTTAATCACCTTAAAATCATCTTAATTTTCTTGATTTTTATAGACCTCAAATATATTAATTCCAAGAGTTTGTGGACCTCTTTGTAATAAAGCTTCTTCATGCCCTTAATAATCTTCATGACTCTCCCCTGTAGCATTTATACTACTTCCCTCTTATCATTCAGACCAGAACGACACACAGAACTCATGATACGCGTGCACAAAGCTTTTATAGTGGAGCGAAATTACACCCTGTCTTAATCTCAGATCTTCCTGATGGGTCTTTTGTCTATATACAAAATATTCATTGTTGTTCCCAGAAGCTTAATGGGGATAGCATAAGCATGTACTCTGACCTTCAAAAGAAAGTGATCCTAAAACAAGGGAAGAAACAGTATGTGTCACTGGAAAACTATACAGGTATGGGGGCATGGAATAAACGTTTCCAAATGTGTCAGTGTAATGGGTTTATGGATTGATGAGCATACAGAAGCTTTAATTTAAAGAGAAGAAAAATAACAGTAACACCATCTCAAGGCAAGAATAAGCTGTTAAAAGATTTATTCCCTAGAAATGTGAAGCTGCCTCATTATTAAAAATATTGATCTTTCATGGCAAACTAATGGAGTTGGACAGTTTATGAAAAAGTGTTCCTTACATAAATGGAAATTATACCGAGTATTTCATGTCATTTATTTGTATATTTACACTATTTTCAGCAGTGTTAAAGGAAAAAAAGAGTCTTAATTCTGCCAAAAAGTTTCACCATAGTTATTATTATATAGCAAATAGTACCAAAAAGGACCACATCTTGAACCCAGATAGTTTCTGCTCCTGCAGTTGTTTTGCAACTGTCCTTTCAAAATGTGAAACAGAGAGACCAAGACGGTGTTACACAGTATGGTGAAGAACATAATGCTAGTGTTACATTACAGCTTGTATAGGTGGCAAGGGCCACCTGGCATTGCTGGTAGCCAAACATAGTATGAAGATATATGGATTTATTACAGGTTACTCTAAGGGCTGTTCAGACCTTCACTTCAGTTTCTAAAAGTATAACTTTGTGTAAAAAGTCGGATTTAACATTTCCCTTTCAAAATTGTGCTTTAACAATAATCTGTTAAAGGAAGCACTTGGATAGGCTAAACATAGACCAGCCGGTACAGCAGAATATGAGATATGGAATGCAATGAATATTAAACTTAAAGCAGTAGTTCACATCAAGAATACGGTGCCAATGTCCTTAAATTACATATGCCTGGGACAGAAGTTGTTACCTCTTCTATAGTATATAGGTAAAGCTCAATGTATGTTGTGAAACATTTCAGCTTGGTTCCATGAATGACATATCTCACTATCTAGTTTTGTCAACTGTATATACTTCTTGTGATGAGTACAACCACTGTTCAGCAAAAATAATTTCAGCATGTAGAAACTGCAAACTGAGGATTCAGACTTATATGATGTTTAAGGAAGTTGATCTAGAAAAGGGTTAGATAGTGGAATATTAGTATTACTTTGAATTGTTAAATATTTTTTTTACAACTTTAGTGGTTCTCCAGCTGAACACACGCAGCATGCAAAGGAGTTTGAAAGGGGTTTGAAAGAGTGCAACAGCATGTGGCAAATATACTTTATAGGAAATTTTATGGAGGGAGACCCCAGTAAATATTTTATTGGAGAAGCTCATAAATTTCTCCAATAACAGGTTACAGCACCTAAAAACAAAATTTTATGACAATGAAGGAAGATCTTGTGCAAGTGTTTAAAATATCTTTTCAATGACTAATTGAGCCTTACTCCATTTTAAAAAGACAGATGTAACATAACAAACTGCTGACTCTTCCTTAAGCTTTGTAAATTTAGCCCTGGGAATCTAACCCAAATCAAACAGGCATCTCATTGGCAATTAATGCTTATCCATTACAAAATAAAAATCTGAGCACAAAATTAGTGCTTCCTTATGAAACTGCAGGATTTATATGAAATGTAAATTATAGTCAGGAATAACCTGAAAATCCTAAATGATAAAAATTGCAGCATGTAATACAGTATTTCTATTATTCATGGTGGAGTTTCTTCACCTTACTGCCTGAATACAGGGACCTTATTGCTCTGCAACTTATAAGCATAACATGACCTGCATGGGTGGATCTTTTCGAAGTACTGCTGAACAAGCATTCGTACCGAAAGTCTCTCACAAATTGCCTGCCTCTCCACTCAAGGTCATGCTCTATTAAGACTTTCATACTAAAACAACCTTCCCAGAAGGTTTGCAGAACCCTGATGATACTGCCCATCTTCCCTCTGAATTGTAACTGCACATTGGCAGGCTGCTGCATCACCATGTCTCCTGATTCCTTACAGAGAATTTTGCATTACATAGTGTGATGTGGATCTGTCAGAAGTACTATTTATTAAGCCAGGACTTGCTAGAGTTGCAGTGGTCTCTGACATAGTGGATTTTAAGAGAACTAGAATGTGATATGGTCTCATATGATCTCAAGATTCTGCTAATTTTGTTCAGCAGCAAGGGGTGGTTTATTACCAATACGTTTTTTGAATTGTAACACATGTCAGTATTCAACTAATTCACATGTTTAATAAATTTTGTACTTTGGTCAAAACATTCCTGGTTTCAAACTATTTGTGGCTTTGTGTTTTTTTTTTTTTTTTTTTTTTTTTTTGTTTGTTTTGTTTTTGTTTTTGGTTTTGGTTTTGTTTTTGTTTGTTTGTTTGTTTTTTCATTTTCAAATCACTGACTTGTGTCAGATTTTCCAGCATAGGGAACAAAAGATATGCAGTGCTCTCAGTTCTTGGTCATGTACAACTGATGAGAATGTTCTGATAAGAATTTTGTATTATCACCTTGTGCAATTCTTCTGAAATTTTGAACCTAGAGCTTGGTCAAGATTTGTTATGAGAGCAGAAGACAGTGGCTTAACTGCCATAAGAAACATCTTTTAGCTTTCTTAAGAACGACGTCCACAAAGCAGATTGCAGTTCATGTTGGAAAGATAGAACTGGAAGAGCTGGATAACTGCTTCCTTTTTACTGTTTTGTGGAAGTCCTTGGAGATCTTCTTCCCCTGAATACACACTTGAAATTCCCATAAGCTTTTCTTAGTAAGTTCTAAAAGAATTTCTGCCTTTAGATACGTGTTTGTGCTGGTGATTATGTTATGTTATGTTATTTATTTTTTTTTATTTGGTTTGCTTTAATTTTTAAGCATTGACTTATTGAGCTGATTTGTTAAAAAAAGGATCGAGCTATGACAAAGCTGCTCTCATACATTGCTGCTCTCACACGTTCTCTGGAAATTATCTGCTGCATAGAAGCTTGATTATGTTCATAGTTTAAATGTCTGATGTTTTTAAACAAGAA
This sequence comes from Merops nubicus, assembly GCF_000691845.1. Classification (NCBI taxonomy): domain Eukaryota; kingdom Metazoa; phylum Chordata; class Aves; order Coraciiformes; family Meropidae; genus Merops; species Merops nubicus. The sequence continues at coordinate 43,631 of NW_008591324.1, forward strand.
CACCTTGCATTTTAAGAGTTGCTTATAGAACATCTGCAATTATTAACATCCCATCTGTCACATAACTAACAGAGCAGAAGGAAGAATCTATGGAAATGACAAATAAACCCAGCAAATTCATTTTCTATAGTCAAGTCTTGCTAATAATTAATCTTGCCAAATTCCTAACCTATTATGGTTTAAATAGAATACAAATTTGACTCTTAATTGAAAGGGGAAAATGGCTTAGGAAGAAGCTAACAGAAACTGAAAAAAAAGTAAAAGCGAGTAATGTCTGAAATTCAGCAGTGATTCTTCTGGATTATTGTGATCAGTAGATTATTGCTCAAATCAACAATATATTGTCACAAGTGAAAAAACTAGAAGGTTTAGTTCAGTTCCTTACCAGTGAAAATAATTCTTTTTGTCTGTTTAAGGTCAGACAGCAAAACTTTTACAGCATAAATGTGTGTCTGAATGAGGCTGTAAAAACATCCATTTCTGTACTATACAAACCAGATCATTAATTTACCAGTCTTCATACTTTACCTTCTGGTACAAAGAGTGCTACAATATGGTCACAATTACAAAAGTGTACTTAAAAAAAAAAAGGAACATCCAGATGTGACAGCAAAGAAACATTACTGCTGCTTAATAGAGATTTAAGTAAGCACTATGCTTACAACTGCTGTTTAGCTCTTATAAAGATATGACAATGAAAACAAAGAGAAATATTTTTCCTAGCTGTGATCTATTTTCAGTTACAGACCTATTCAAATTGCAGCATATCTACAGAAATTATACATCCTTTCAATGCTGAAGAGGGAAATTTGAGGGCTGCTTTTAATTTTCCCTCTTTTCCACCTGAAATACAATTCTTCTTGCTCTACAGATTCAGCGCAATTATGTACATAAACTGCTTATAGAAAATGCAGCCTGAGAACCACTTTAGATGACAATCTTAACTGACTTCATGAATGCTAAGAAACTCCTGTAAGAAACACAGGAGAATTGTGGTCAAAGCTAAGCTGCATTGAACATCAGTCTGAAAGACCTGAAAAAGAGCAAGATCATGACATCTACCCTAAAGACACTTGCAGACTATTTAGCTGCAGTCCAGTGACAGGCAATCTAAATCAGCTATATTTTCCAGCAGCTTTACAGGAAATCCTCACACTCTAAATCTCCCTTTTTGTTGGAAAGCAATATCCCATCTGCTCTTGAAAGTTAAGCAGCTTCTGCTGGGTGACATGAACTGGTCTGACCTATTACAAGTATGTAGCAGTCATACTGAAAATATTATATAGTCTGTACAAAGAGAGCTATTTACTACAATATATATTCTTCAGGGGTTACAATAATATCTGAAATAAACCCTTAGTTATGCTTGTACTCTGGGATTTCTAATCATTTCCCAGTTTGCATCACCTGGAGACATACTCGGATCATCTTCAGAACCCATGTCAAGCTGAAGATGGTTCAGCTCTCTGAACCCTCCCATACCCTTTTTTCTGATATGTGAGCCTTGTCCCAGAGACTGGAAGTGGCATGGCCCCGACAGAAGGACCTCCATCTTGTGGGTAGAGGAGCTGGCCTGACATCACGACATGAGAGCTGTGAGCAACACTACTGTGAGTCAGCAAAGCATTTTGGGACCCCAGGTGCGTCCATGAAAAAGGCACATCAGGTTGTAGGTTCAGCAAGGAAGCTTCTGGACTGAAAATTTCAACTCTTTAGGTAAAGGATCATTTCTGTGCTAAATACTTCTATTGGCCAAAAAAAGAGTACATGATTAGTTGGGCTTTTTACTTTTGTTCTTGCATCATTTCACCAGTTCTCGATTCAAGTGTTGTGGTTTGAGGCTTGGAA
>NW_008591325.1:0-3929 GCF_000691845.1 Merops nubicus
AGAGCGGCTGAATGTGATTTACAGGTTTTTCTGGTGGGAGCTCCTGCTCCTCTGAGCTTTGCGGCGTTATTGGGAGGGTTCAGGCTCCTGGCACGCCGCGGGCAGAGCGCATCTTCCCTAACTTTGCTTTTAAGGGTGGAAGGGATGAGCGGCGTGGAAAAAAAGGAGGAAAACCTCACGCTGCATCAGTGCATGGGAAAGGAAAGATGGGTCGGGGTTTAATTCTGAAGGCAGCGCTTCTGAAAGAAAACTGAAAACTCCTTCAGTGAGTTTACTTTTTGTTCTTAATTCCAGAGCAGCTCGGATGTTGCTCAGCGTTGCCCCTTTATTTCAAGAGGGTGTTAATCCAATAACATAGAAAAAAGGAACCAGCGAAGTCAAGATACAATCTAATTTCGCGTTTTTAATACTCTGGCTATCAGTCCCCAGTGATTGCCGAGTACTCTTCAAAGCCAACAACGAGCATCGATTCTATTTGTTCCCATGAACTGCAGTTTCTTAATCATATCAGGTGAAGATTTATTTTCTAAGAAACAAACCAAATCAAGCAGGGCAAAACCTGTAATTCAGAGAGCTTCTCTCCCCCGTTTGCAGTATGCCAGCTGATTTCAGAGCAACACTGTGCAACTAGTTCTGCAAAGGGACTGCCCGGGAGAAGTCTTGAGCCGCAGACTTCGCAGGGAACCCGCACGCCTGGCTGGCTGACTGACAGGAAATACATTTTCTGGCAAATTTTTATTTCCCTGGGAATCTATGACATTTAGCTAGCATAACAAGACACTAATAGATAGTATAGATCTTTTCTTCTCGAGTTTTTTTTTTTCCCTGACAGCCATTCAAATGTAATTGTTAAGGCTATGAAAATAGATCCGTAAACTCAACAGCAGTGGAGTCCTCATTAAAAGTACCCTGCTTGTTTTCTATCCAGTGCTGGAGTCTCACACTCTCTGCTGTTATTAGGCACTTGCCTGTGACCGGTTTGATGAAATAATTAGGAACTGACTTGTTAAAACTGAAAAGACAGCTCTGATGTCAGTGGGACTTATAAACACTGTGTCACACCGGTTTATTATTTTTACTACATTTACTCATAATGTAAAAATAGCAGCCAGTCTATTCTTTCTTTGGGAGTTTATTCAGGTCCAACGCAGCTATAATAGGCTCTTCTTTGAGAGCTGTCTGTAAAGCATGAGAGATGGCTTCTCTTTTCTGAACTCATTCATCTCAATCAACAATCTTTCAACCCAAAAGGGGGGAGAGGGAGATGGTAGCACAGTGACATGAAGCCCCTGAACATGGATCAATGCATCTGTTAACCTGGACTTTCTGAGCTTTATGAGAAAGCAAATAGTAAACGTGCCGTTGAAGCCAACACCCGTAAATTGTAGAAGAAAAGTTGGGGAATCAAATAGAAAGGGAATTATCCACAGCCAAATTTCTTTTCAGGAAATGTGCCTCCCACACCTTCTGGTATGAGATCTCCCTGCAGGATCTAATGCTGAGAGAGGGTTTGACTTATTTTCCCCTTGCTCCCCCCAGGTTCTTTGTCATTTTGTTTTGTAATTACTTAGGATTTTTATAGCTCTACTGGAAGGACAACAAAATTGCAGAAATGTTGCTCTAACCTGAAATGAATACTGGGAAGGTCATTGCTCTTTGTATTAGGTGAACCTTAAATGTTATTAGGACTTTAAATTGTTTTTTATTAAATGTTATTGTTCAGATAAATCATATGTGGGGATGCTGGACAATGTATCTGTCTCCCCAGCTGTCTTATTTATTTGCTTATCTTTTTAAGACTATCAATTTGTCTGTCTGTCCCTGCTCTGTGTCTACATATTCTCTGTCTTCTAATGACCTATAGCTGCTTCTTGATATTATTTGAAGACCCATTAGAGCTCTTGTTGTCCAGCTGCTGTTATAAACAAGATACCTTAAATGGGGCAGTGCTCCTTCCCATCTCCCAAACAGCAGAAAAGCATCTTACTATGGATTTCTTTTTATTAAAGTTGTATATCTCCCTTTTACAAAAACCTGGCTGGTGGCTCTGGAAGCCCAGCTGAGGGCTATGGCTCCTGGGGGACCCCTGTTCTTACAAGTCTTGTTGCTCTTACTGTCCCTCTTTGCTCCCAGCTAATTTGTCTTTCCATTTGTTGCAGGTGCAGCCTGCTAATGAACTCAGCCTTTGCCCCGACCATGAAAGACAGAGGAGACCTCAGGTAGCAGCATGGCTTGCAGCTGAAGGCTTTGGGAACTAGATGTTCCGTCACCAAAAGGCAGAGTCAGACAGAAATCCTCCCCTGCGAGTGCCTCACCACCCCTGCACGACACAGACGGAGCAGCAGCAAGGCCAGCACTGCTCCTGGCAGCCCCTGGGACCACCACCCATCTCCCCACCCAGCACGTTTCCGTGGACACAGCCATCCTTGGGAGAAAGGAATTCCAACTCCAAAGAGTCTCTCTTCAAGTCGTACTGATAACCAGATGCTATATTTATTTTACGTATTAACGCTCCAAAGCCCCAATAATTATTTAAGGCAGACCACAGTTTAAGGCACTTTCCACAGACAAGGAGGTTGAGGAAAACCTGATCCAGCACCATCTCACAGCCACTTCAATTTACTCCTATCAAATTTCATCAGCAACTCAGAACTTGATCTTTCTATTGATTGACTGGAGTCACCTCTAGATATTTTCATGCTGATTTGGAAGCCCTTTCATACAATAAAAAGGGGGGGGAAATGAAGTTGAGGAAGACTTTCTACCACTGATCAGCAACTCCAGCCAAAATTTTCCCACTGAAACGATTTGCGAAGTCGGCTTCTGTGCCGAAAGAAACTTTCCACATCTAAACACAGTGTTCAGAGCAGGATCGGTGCTGTTACCTGGATCTCCCTCGACTGGATCATCTTTAGATGAGGAGTTTCCATGCTGATCCCGAGAGCAACCCCTAGCCCAGTAGCTGCCTTCCTCGGGACTCTCGGCACTGCCCTCGCCCAGGGATCCCGCACTTGGCTGCAGCTGCCATGCTCTACCTGGTTGCTCTCCTCTTGCACTGTGTCCCCTTGGCCATGGGACAGTATGACATTTGCAAGTCCTGGGTGACCACGGACGATGGCCCTTCGTGGGAGTTTTATGCCTGTCAGCCCAAGGCCATGCGGATGAAGGATTACGTGACGGTGCGGGTGGATCCGGCAGGGATCACGTGTGGAGACCCACCGGAGAGATTCTGCACCCACGTAAGTGTTCCCCTCCTTACTCGATGTGTGGTAGCAGACTCTGCTTGCAGGTGGCCAGAGGCAGTGTCCTGCTGAGGTGCCATTATAAGGACATTTGGGTTCAGGGTGACAATGGTGGCTGCTGCCTTGAGCTCTCAGTGCCCTGCTCTGCAAAACAGGGAGGAGGTGTCCTGTCCATCCCAAATGGTGCTGACATGCTGAGGAGAGGATGAGGAGGAGCTGGAGGGGAGGGAGGGGGTGTCTGAGCAAGTCCTGCTCTAGGGTGGCAAGTTCTGGGCTTTGGGAAAGCTCTGCCCCCAATGACCACACAACCTGAGCTGCTCTGAGCACATTCCTCTGCTTGCTAAAGTGTTCGGGGTGTGTTCACCAGTCCCGTCCCAAAAGGCTGCACTAGCACTGGGGTTTTACCAGAGATGGTGCATCATCTCAGCGTGAGGAAGAGCAGGAGCAGGGTGGTGGAGGCCACTGTGGGCCCTGCACACCAGCAGCTCGAGCAGTTGGTCTGACAGCCACAAATTTCATCAAAGTCCCTGAAAATGCAGCTCTCATTCTCTTCCAGCCACCACATGAAAAGACTCTGTGGACAGACACTTGCCCTTGTAGTTAAAGTCTTTAACTTATTTTCTCTTAAATATTAATCATTGCATTTCATTCCGTGCACCACAAAGCTCAGCCGGAAGCTTTGATTTA
>NW_008591325.1:3960-7343 GCF_000691845.1 Merops nubicus
CACAAGGCTTTACATTGTTAAAAAGAGATCAGGGGTCAAAGCAAAGAGTAGAGCAGCATGGCTGTAACATCCCCTCCCAAATGTCCTCCAGGAGTGGTCCAAGCACACATGTAAGGCACAAAGACCAAGTCAGCCCGTGCTGACGGCGTTTGCAGTGGGGTGGGCATGGGACAAGGAGTGTCTTCTAAAAAAGTACATTATTTTTCTATTACCTGCAATGCAAAGGGGAGTTATCCCTCCAAATCAATGGAGGGAGTCCCATTTTCTATTGCCAGTCTTATCCAGGCTGGTGTACCCCATGCCTCAGTTTCTCACCTAGAAAATGCACAAACACCTAGAAAACACCCTGGGCCCAACCAGCTGAGGGCATGTCTGGAAAATCCAAGAGAAAAATGCTGCTTTGATACCAAGGGGGATGCCAAACATTAATGACCATCAGAACACACTGCCAGTGGTTACCCAGTTCCCACCAGCCTAAAGGGTCTCAGTATCATGGAAGACATTCTCACTAATTCCAGATAAGTAGCAGCTTTTCCCCTCAAAAGAACATTTGAATAAAAATATGAAGTTGAAGGCTGCATATAAAACAGTTAACTATTGCTGGGTCAGTCTGGATTTGCCTTTATCTGACTGGCTGCAGAAGGACTAAAGGTGAACACCAGATTGCTCTCCACTAGACTCTGCAGCTATCTGCAAACCCTTCCTGGCAAAGGATGCTCTGGACTTCAGCTCCACTGACCTCCAAAGAAGCAAAACACACCCAACTGCAATCGGCTTTCTACATCTCTTGATTCAGTCAATACTGAGCTGAAATCTTTCTATTCTGGGCACTGGCAGTATTTCCCTGTAGCGTACGCCTGCCATGTGCTGGAACACTCACAAACACCATGTACAGCCCTGAATGGGAGTCACACAAATGCAAAACATGGATTTGCCTTCCTGTCCCTGCCTCACCCTGGGGTGCACGCCTGGCCCAGCTCTCATCTCCTAAAACAGAAACCAGCACTCACAGCAATGGCCCTGAGCAGTTCCCCGATGAAGAATCAAGCTGAGAACAGGAGTAACATATTGCAAGTTGTTTGTTAGATTTTTGAGATAGGTTTGTGAAATCCCACTGTATTCATGGCCCTTTCTCCCCAACCTTATGGCAGTGCTGTCCCTCTCCAGAGGGACTGTGGTCTAGTGGTTAGGGAAACGTTGGGATGAAGGTTGGACTTGATCCTAGAGGTCCTTTCCAACCACAGCAATTCCGTGACCAGAGTTTTAAAACTGAAGCAGGTGAGGAGCAGCCCCACTGAGTTGAGCAAGGAGCCCACCCAGCACTTAGTGCACAGGGTAGGAGATGTCTGTGGGAGAGACTCAGCTCTGGTCCAGCTTGAGGACTGGAGTGCAGGATGCTGAGAAGCCATCGAAGTAAATTTTCAGGGCCTCTGTCACAGAGAATGAGACGTGGCCACTTACTGCTGAGCATCCCCTTATGGTCAGTAGAAAGTGGAATCAGCAAGAAACGGCCTTTCCATGGCCAGCCCCGGGTGGTGAGTTGACACCTATTGACAGTTCTGCTGCCTCTGCACGGAGGAGGCACTGGGCAGGGATCGATGTCGCTGCCCAGGGGTCGTTGGAGCCCCTGAGCCCCAGCCCGTGCCTCACACAGCTCCTGCCCTGCCAGCCTGCTTGGGGGCGTCCCAGCCTCCCCTCAGCCTCCCCCTTCAGGTTTTAATTGTTTCTATCTAACAGGTGGGTTCTTGTAGGAGCCTGGCTCTCCAGCAGAGAAGTGCTCACGGTGACTATATTGCTTTCTTAGGTGTCTTTCCAAACAGCAGGGCACTGTCTGTGCAGCTAAGGTAACGTTACTCAGAATTAAGCACAGCCCGGCAGGACGCCTGCCCTGCTCAGACAACCCAAATCAGAATTTGGGACATGCAAACATCCCTCTGTGCTTGAGGCAGTGAGACAAGAGGGAGCTGGACGAGGTCCCTGTGCAGGGCAGTGCTGTGGGCAGGCAGAGGAGGAGAGTCCTGGGGGGAGTCAGGACCCTGCAGGACAGCGGGCACTCCCTCTGAGGTGTGTGGTACCTGCTGGTGAAGCACTGCCCAGCCCACAGCATCACCCACTGCAGCTGGAGCAGTGTCCAGCAGCACTCACAGGGGCTTCTGCAAAGGTAACTGTCTGGGGGATTGCAGGAATTGTTTGGAGGATTGTCTTCTCTGTTTTACAACAATTCTAGTCACATCTGGCTGCTCCCGTTGGGTTCAGAGGCATTTTATGACTTGTGGAAGTCTAGGAGTTTTCTTTTTCTAGTTTCAGAACCTTCTCCTATCGATGTAAATGCCTTTTTGGCAGGGTCACCTGAAAAATGAATTTACTTTCCTGTTTGGCAGGGCAGGGGGAGTGGTGGGAGCAGGAAGACAGACAGAAAAGTAAATAAAAGCCTGAGTAAATCTGAAAGTGCGACTGAAAACTGACAGGGATAAGATCTTTTAGCCGAGGATGTTGGAGGAAGGGTGAGACTTCAAAGATTAGGCCCAGGGCATGGAGCAGCTAAATGCAGATCTCAGATGAGAGAGGTTTGCAGCACAGGCAGAGCTGGGGAGCAGGGAAGCTGCACGGGCTGCGTGGGGCAGAGGGGACACGGTGCCACTTCCCCGTCCCACCCGCCCAGGGAGGAGGAGGATGGTGCAGCTGGCAGGGTGCTCCCACACATTGAGATATTCTGAGATGCTGAGGCACTTTGACATCGAGTGGGGACCTTTGGGAATTTAACTGTCACGCATCAGCATTTTGCACACAGGGTAAAAAAAAAACAAAAGCCAATTCTGTGGGTGCTTTGCACAGGGGTGATGGGGAACAGGCAAACACCAAAGCCCCAGGCCCTGCTCCTAGCAGCTTTGCAGCTCAAGGGCTTTCCAAACCAACGTAGCAACAGCAAGAAGAGGCGACCAGAGCAGGCTGTCCAGGAGCCAACAGCCATCCCAGAACGTTCCACTGCTCCTTGACACCCGGCGGCACAGGGGGCCCAGCTCACCCCCGGGGTGGGTCCCTTATTGCCCCCGAGGTGTTGAGACAATATTTCTTGTTCTGACAAAGCTCTTTGATGCAGGGCTGAGCTCTTAGCCCATATTGATGGGTCAGGGGTATTTTTATTTGGCGTCAGCATTGTTTCATCAGCTAATAGAGCTTGTTGATTTTGGCAAGGGTACATGAAAGGAAAAGGCTTTATTTATTCATTACACGTTCAGCCAAATTTGATGTTTAATTCTTAGCTAAACTTTTCTGAATGACATGTGGTTATAAGGCTTGTACTAAAGAACTATTCTCTTAGTAGACTAGGTGCTAAACTTGGAAAAAGCAGGTGAGCTTTTGAACACAGAAATCCCTTTCCC
>NW_008591325.1:7360-12788 GCF_000691845.1 Merops nubicus
CCCCAGCCATACCTTCATACCTCTGTTTAGGTGCAAACAAAAGATTTGAGGATGATTAAAACCGAAGTAAAAGTTTTTAAAATAAGAAGGAAAAAAAGTCGTTTCAGAGATGCCTTTCCAAAAGCATCTTGTTTAGGTGCAAACAAAAGATTTGAGGATGATTAAAACCGAAGTAAAAGTTTTTAAAATAAGAAGGAAAAAAAGTCGTTTCAGAGATGCCTTTCCAAAAGCATCTTTGTCGTTTTAAAGATGCTTTTGGAAAGGCATCTCTGAAGGTGCCAGCATGAGCTGGTGGTTAAAGGATGGATTCATCCCTTTTGGTACTCTGTGCAGAGACAAAACCTGCAGCCCTTCCCCAGCTCGTGTGAGGTGCCTGTGCTGTCCCTGCACCGTGCTTCAGGCAGGAGAACTGGGGGGTGGGGGGACCAAAGCACGAGGGGTCCTCAGCCCTGCAACCACCCCAGGGTTCCAGGGCAACCTTTGGGCCAAGTGGAGCCCATGTACAAGTGAAAAGGAAAATCCTTTCCAAGAAAAGTGGATGTTCTCCCTCCTGCCTGAAGAAATCAGCACTACCCACTGTTGGTTGCAAACCCATCCTTGGCCTTAGCAGAGGGCTGGGAGTCAGAGCTCCCCTTTGCCATTCCTTACAGGACCTACATGGCACAGGGGACGATTAATTTGACTTTAGGCCAAAATTCAGCAGCACAAGAAGTCCACTCTCCACTGTAAGACTGCCCGTGTCCTCTCTGTCAGCATCGAGGGGACAAAGCTGTACCTTTCTTTTCACATCTGTGACATGCCAGCAGCCCCCCTTCCCCTTTGAGCCCTCCAGTACATTACATTAACACCTGGAAAATACTCCCCTTGCCTTTGAGGAGAGCCTGGAAAAGGCAACTGCTGCCATTTCCATCTGATGAAGGCTTCCCTAATATGCTCCTTACACCCGTGGTGGCATTGCTTTCGAGCGTGGCAGAAAGGGCTGGGACCTTTCAGTTTTGTTCCCACCCTTAATCACTTCTCAGCATCAGGGGTGCTGCAGAGAACACTATCTGAAGTCAAGATCAACGGCTCCTTGCCCCTGGGGCCAGACCCTTGGATGGCACATTATTAGCTGCTCAGCAAATTACACACTACAGCTCGCCTGCCACAGAGGCTACTCCGGAGGAGTGCGGTGGGATCTCGGTGTTATAAAAGCAGAGGCTTTACAGAAAATGAAAGAATACAACTTAAATTAGAGAGTGCTGAGCAAACAGGATTTCCCCTCACAGTCCATAGCAATTTTCTTAAGTGCCCAGTTTGGGATTCATCTTGTTGCAAAGCAGGATGCTGCTCCCCTAACAAGGATCATTTCCACTTGCTGATGGAGAAGACACAGTGATAAAAATCAAGCTGTCAAGTAGATTTAATTGGTACAGTGAGCAGAAAGTTTACCCGCACCTTGAACAAGATGGGGAAGAATAAGCTGCTGTTAAGAAAAGCTTTACTCTTCAAAGGGAACAGCATCCAGATGGAAAAACTAGGGAGAGCTGACTCCAGAGACTTGCTGGGAGCCTGGCAGAGCTGGGAGAGCAGCTCTAATACTTGCTCACACACCAGCTCCATGCATCACAGTTTTCCATGAGCAACTTTTGAAGCTGAAAGGATTCAGGGAAATCCTATTTTTAAATCTGTATTGTATTCTATAGCACAGACATGATCTCCCATTAAACTTCAAAGGGAATCCTCCCTACAAACAAGGCTGCCTGCATGGGGAGGAGTGATCTCCTGCCACGATCTAGTTTCCCCAAGTCAAAGTCCAGTTTTAACCTCAGTTGAGCCCAACAGTTTCAGACCCCAAACAACTTTTGTACCATCAGGATTTCGAGGTGTTTAGGCTGTCCCAGCCCCACAACCCTGCCCATAGTCACACAAGTGATGACCACACCCCAGCTGCTCCCCCCATGGCAGCACTGCAGGCCGCAGAGCCAGGATCCATTGGGCCAGTTTATCCATCCACCTGAAAATCACCTCTGCAAAACGACCCAAACCACTTTGCTTTCTGCTCCCACAGCAGCCATGGGGCTGAGCCCTTGGCCATAGCCCTGCGTGCAGCAGCAGCCTGGTCCTCTGCAGCAGCAACGGGCAGCAGCCTGCAGCAGTGGGGTTCCAAAAGCCTGTAGAGCACCAGAAGGGCACCTCTCCCCCTGCAGTTATGCTACAGGGCACCGCAGCAATGGAACAAGCCCTCCTGATGCCCTCAAAAAGACCATCCAAGCTCTGCATCTGGCTCACCCTGTGGGTTTTGGAGGAACCAAAATGGCAACATGTCCAAGCAGCACCCAAAACCCTGTCTGAGGCACAAGCAGCTCAGCAGGGTGCAGAGCATAATGCAACACAACAGCGGCTGGTCCCAGGGGTTAACGAATTCCTCCTCTGACCCAAATGGGGAGTTCCATCAAACGTGAGCAACAGCAGCTTGGCAATGCCTGGCTAGCAGAGGCCAGATTTCAGATTTGCCACAGTTGTTATGCACGTGGGCTGTTGACAACCTGCTTAGTGGAGCTCTCCAGCGACATGGTGTGATCAGCACTGCTGCCACCCTCCCAAAGGCATCCAGCTCCTCAGGCACCCAGCCTGCTGTGCTGATCATGCTCCAGGCATTACTCAAGCAGTTCAACACAGTACACTGGTTTCTGTGCTGGAAAACACCAAAGGGGCTTTTTCCTCTATGGACTGTGAAGCACTGCTTGATAACTATCCAGAAGATGTCTACAGGGAGAAGCCAATGCCTGTAAAACCCTGGCTAAGACCCACCAGCAAACTACAGTTTGTACTTCCAGGCAGATGCCCCACCTTGCCCCAGGCAGATGTGCCATCCCCTCCCCTGCAGCACCCTAACCCTGCCGGCAGCCTCAGACATGTCCCATAAGGTCCCCACAAAGTCCCCAGGGTCACCAGGACCCACAGAGCTCCTCTGTCCCAACCTGTGCTTGCTCCAGCCCTTGGCACCAGCACCTCTGCAGGTCTGTTCTGCCCTCTGAGCAGGCAGCTTAGGGAAACCTGTGGCTTTTGGCCTGGGGCAAGGGGGTTCTCCATTTGTCAGCTGTCCCCAGGCAGGCTCCAGCTGTGAGAGGGGACTGGCCAGGGCTGCTGGCCTGGTAGCTCTGTGGATGCAGGCACACGGCAATGCAGAGCCACCAGGCTGGGTCTCGTGCCAGCTGCCTCCTGCCTCTCCCACTTGGTCCTGTCAGTGCAGAAACCACGAAGGCAGCAGCCACCCCTTCCTGGAGCATCTCCGTGACTCCAGCCTCTGCCAAGTCACCAGCGTGGGATCAGAGCAGTCTGGTGGTGGGTGCTGGAGCAGGCAGCAGGGTCACACACCCATGAGTGGTGCTGGATGGCTCCTGCACCCATGTGCCTGCAGCCCAGCACCAGCACCCACTTTCATGCATGCTCCAGCACAGGCAATAGGTCTCTGCTCCCCCAGCAGCGAGCTCCATGTCCACGATACCACCACCACATCCAGTCCTGCCCTCAGCACCTCCATGTCCCTTTTGGGGGGAATATCCCAAAAAACTAGCACAGATCCAACTGGTTTTCACTCCCAGCCAAAGGGTTTGCAAGTCCCCATCCCCTGCCTGAGTCAGCTGCTTCAGCTCCATCGTGCTCCCATTAAGGGGGTTTGGGGAAGCCCTCTAAAAGCAGGAGACCACACACCTACCCTTGGGGGCAGCCAGGGCCGACCACAACGTGGTCCCAGCCACCAACAAGCACCTGCTGAATTTTTTGCCTAAAATAGAGCATAAAGCAGCCAAATACTTCACAAGCAACAGCAGCAGCAGAGTGCCTGATGCAGCAGACATAGAAGCCCTGATCAGGGGCCAGGGGTGGGTGCAGGGGTATCCACCACCCGCCGTGCTCCCCTGGCAAAGGCTTTAGAGAAGATCTGCACCTCCATTTGAGGGCCAGAGCAGAGCTTCTGCTCCCTCCCCTTTCCCACCCCCAGTTTCCACATCCTGCCCTCCCCCATTCAAACTATCAGGGCCTCTCTCACAGAATAAAATATTAATAGCGGCGTAGCAAGCCTCTCTGCAAAGGCTGCATGTATTGAGCTTACAAGGCACACAAGCTTTTAGAGAGCAGGACACTTTTCCTACTTCCTAAGCATTTTCTTAGTCCTGAATCAATAATGCACTCGGAGCCCAGCACACAGGTCGCTGCAGTTGTGCTCCTGCTGGTGGGGGCTGCGGACACAGATACATCTGTGTAGCAAGATGCAAAGGCTTAATAATCTGTCGGAGAAGGGATGAGGAAGGATCCAAGCAGCTTAATTTGTAGACAAGCTTTAGGGACGTGCTGTGGGAAGAGCAAAGCTTGCAACTCTTGGGTACAGAAAGTCCAGTTTGGAGACAAACTAAAAAGCAGTCAATGGGATTAAATGCCTGTGTCTTGGCAGGCGTGCCCACGGGCGCTGGCTGAGGGGAGCCTGGTTCACCAGCTTCTCATCTCAGGCTCTAGGTCACCCTGTAATCCACACACCTGCAAAAGGGGCGGCTGCAGGGGTGCAGCCCCCGTGGGGAGGTGGGTGTGAGGTGAGCCCAGGGCACCAGGAGGGATGGGGTTAGGGCAGCTCACCGGGGGATTAGCAGTTCACAAAGAAAGAGCTGCTCAAAAAAGATTCCCTGGGAGGCCGAGCTGCGGGTGATGCCTGTGTGTGCCCAGAGCAGATGAGATTATCTGCTTAGGAGTGGAATTTTCCGGGCAGTGTTAACCCTTCTGTCCCCCACGGATCCGCTGCACGTGCGTTTTTTTTCAGGACGAGGTGCTGGGCAGCAGATCCAGCAGGAGAAGCTGAGCTGCTGCCCGGCCGTGCTGGGGCTTTGGACTTGGAAGTGCTGCCCCGAGGTCACCCTGCAAATGGCGTGCCTAGGGCTCTTCTTGGAGAGGTCACCTGTGGACAGGGCTAATTTCAGGCTGGAGGTTAAAATTCATCATGTTACCAGATTTTCTGGCCATTTCTGGCTTAGCCAGAGTAGGCGTGAGGGGATTTGTGTCTGTGCATGAGCAGTGCTGGCCGTGTTGTGAGGGTGGACAGGTGACTCGGGTCAGTCCTTGTGCGTGACCAGCAGCATCCCCCTCCAGCTCCTCCCTCTGCAGAGAGGATGCTTCCTGCCTGGATGTCAGCCTCCTGCAGAGGTTGTACCAACCACAGTGCAAAGATCAGTTCAGACCCTTTTTGTGGAGCTGTTAAGCAGACCAGTGGGAGAGTTTCAAGACAGTGTGGGGTGAGAGCAGAGATTTCTTTGACCCTCATGTCAAGATTGGGTGAAGGGCCCACTGTTTTGTCCAGCTGCAGGTGCTTTGGGAAAGCTCCATCTTCAGAAAGGCAGAGCACCCAACACTCCCTACGAAGCCTAGACCCGCTTCTGACATCACACCCTGCCTCAGT
>NW_008591325.1:12806-13083 GCF_000691845.1 Merops nubicus
CCACGCGGGGCCCTGCCTGGAGCGGGGAGGTTCCCCCACAGCCAGTGGAAAGCAGGGCACGGTGCTGGGCTGAAATACACATGAGATGCTTCTCGAATTCAGAAGCAGCTGGGAGGGGGGGGAAGGGGAAGAGCAGCCACGGGTAGGGGCCGAATCTCTTCTCCGGCAGAGAGAAGGGCCCAGGGGAGCCCCAGAGCCCGGCCGAGCGGCGCAGTGCTGGGGGAAGGACTGGCTGCTTCAGGCCGAGGGCAGAGGCAGAGGGCAAACCAAACGCCTG
>NW_008591326.1:0-2261 GCF_000691845.1 Merops nubicus
TAATAAGATCCCCCCTCAGCCTCCTCTCTTCCAAAAGAGGTCATCAGTAAAGATTGCTTTGGGGACTTCTATTCTTCATTTGGACCCCCGGTCATTTCTCTCCCCTCCCTACTTCTCTCAACAGAAACAAATTTTGGCGTCTGTCACCTATTCTACATGGTAGGATTACTGCTCAAGCCATGCAGTATCACTCACCACAACACTCAGGCACCTTGGGATGTAGAAACACTATTGATTACAGCAACAGAAGCAACCACTTAGCTCTGAAGAGCAATAACTCATTTGGCTTCTGGAAAACTTTGCCTCCAAACTCTTGCTTGTACCACACAGGTTCATTGCAAATGAAGCTGTGATGTGCTCCAGTTGGGCAACAGCAACCTATTACGTGTCCCAGTAGGCAGTCAAGTCCCTTATATTTTCATACTTGCTACTGGATTAGGGTGTGATCAGACAGGCTGTGAAGAAGCCATCTTCTGGATCAGAGCTCCATGCACTGCAAGGCTTTGTCACTCTTGACCCAGCAGTAAGCTTTGGGCAAGCACTTAAAAAAGAGATGGCAACATTTTCTGTGTTCTCTAAGGGTTAAGTAATCCCAGATATGCTCACAGGGCTGGCTAAAGAAGAAGGCTGCTCTTGTCACCAAGCACATTCATGCAGATGATATATGGGAAATCGTCCCAGGCAGTATGACTTCAGAAACTCATTGCACATTTCCTTAGCGGAAGTTGCTCAAGTAGCTGTGTTATAGCACGGCTGTAAAATAGGATGAAATGGTTATCTGAAATCAGTTTCAGATGAGTTCATTCAAAGAGTTTAAGTTTTCATTTCTACCCTCGATCATCTTTACCTCTTTTTCATATAGACTGCATTTTGGAAGCTGATTTGGACTAGAAGAAAAATTAGAAACTATTAAAGCAAAACATGTTGAAACTTCTCTTCTGAAATGTTCTGAAATAGCTTTATTTATAAAAAAAAAAAAAAAAAAAAAAAAAAGACTCTGTCCTGTTCCTACTTTCACTCTCAATAACAATCTGGCATTTTCAATGGAGAACATTTAGTCATAAAACTCCAGAGGATACTTGACAGTGACCAGAGCTCATGAGTTAACAGGAGACCAAATTTTTGCCATCCTTCCTTGGGAAAGAAGTTAAAATCTTGTGGAGGCTTGGAGGGGCACCAACAGTGCAGCAGAAAATAGGTGGAGATATGAATGCAGCAAGCTTTCCTTTTAACATCCTTACTGCACACTTTCAAGGTTATAGGTGGAGAGAGCACCTCTCTTGACAAGCTGAGCTGCTAGTAAGAAAATTTGGTTTGTTGATTACCATTTAGCAGCGTCAGAACTCAAATGCACTGGGTGCTTCCCAGAAGATACTCTGCAGACCCCTTCAGTTGTTGCAACTTCATATATTTGTGTCCACTAGAAAGTGGCTTAAGATCACCAGTTTAAATACTGCCATATAGTGCATGTCACTGAACAGATGTCAGAAGATAATTATCCACCTGAACCAGATGGCCACCCAAAAGAGGCTCCTATTTATTAGTTTCATGATTTTTTTTTTTCCTTAATGTTTAATGAGCACAGTAAAAGAAACGTTCAAATGAAAAGCTCTGGGAGAATCAAGGCTTTCTGGTTACGGGAAATTCTCCGGCCTGATTCCATAATGAGGCTATTCTCTCCCAGAGGTACACATTAGGATCACTTCCGTAAAACTAGGCTGATGAATAAGCACATGTTTTTCTTTTGCACTTGGCTTTGAATTAATCTTCTGTACAGTGCAGAAAGCTGTCAGAGTTTCCACAGTTAAGAGCTACTTCTAGAATGGTTTAGGCAAAAGCAGTCTTACTTTGCTATAGCAAAAGTGTGACTCTACAACACTTACCACACCCTGCTACATCCGTGCCCATTTTGCTTTGCATGATGCAAACTCAAAATGCCTCAGGATGCCTCACTTGTGACCAACATCATCCTTCCCTGGTCCAATCTGGAACCACACTTTAATTTCTTAGCTTAAGTAATCAGTGTAAAGTCTGGCTGTGTTTCTTCCTATTCTCTGTTCAGAACAAGCACAACACCTGCTGGAAGTTTTTCTGCTTTTGGAGTAATCCATTTGTGATGAGGAGGACCCAAATTTCTTCCCAATCAAGAGCATATTATTCAACATGTATACCCATGAAGCACAATATTTTGTACCTGAGGAAAAGAAAGGACATTTAACTAAGAGTAAAACCACAAGGCTGTTGTGGTGAGCAGAGCCCAC
>NW_008591327.1:0-5164 GCF_000691845.1 Merops nubicus
GTCATTAACTGCATTCTCCTTACACCTACTTTTTGTGGGTTTCTTCACTACAGTGCATCTGCCATCCTTCCCCCTGCTCCTTGTCCTGGGCAGGCTGCAGGTCACTTCAGCCTTTGCTCTCTGCCTCCTTCAGAGCCCTAGGGATGCTCTCCCTTTGCCTGGCCGCTGCCTGCATGGGGCTGCTCTTACTGCTGTGAAGCTCTAGTTAATCAGTATTTTCACACTGCTATAGCTAGAGAGATGTGAGATCTTGGACCAGTCCTGGGCTGTGAAGAGGCTGTTCACTACCCTCACAGCACCCTGGTGCATACAGGACTAGGGGGAATGGGGCAAAGCTGGAAGTGGGTAGATTCAGGCTGGATGTGAGGAAGTTCTTCACCATGAGAGTGGTGAGACCCTGGAATGGGTTGCCCAGGGTGGTGGTTGAGGCCCCATCCCTGGGGGTCTTTAAGGCCAGGCTGGATGAGGCTCTGGGCAGCCTGATCTAGTGGGAGGTGTCCCTGCTCATGGCAGAGGGGTTGGAACTGGGTGATCCTTGTGGTCCCTTCCAACCCTGTCAGATTCTGATCTGTTTTAGCAGAGGACTTTAGAGGCCTCATGGCTCAATGGTTGGACTTGATGATCTTGGAGGTCCCTTCCAACCTAAAGGATTCTATGATTCTATGATTCTAACTCCTGGCCAGCAAGGGATGGGAACAGGGATGAGCTTCCTGCAGGGTTTCAGGCTGCATCCCACGGCTGGCTGCTGTGCTGGAAAACAGGGGCTGTGGTGGCTTCAGCAGCTCTGCTAGCACCCAGGGACGCATGTGTGGCATCAGCTGCTGGGGGGGACGGCAAGGGCAACCGCAAGGAGTGGCCAGAGAGACATTTATCTTTGTTCTGGAGGGAGGAGGCCGGGTGGAAAAAAACACGAGAGATGGGATGAAACCAACCAGGAGAGCAACGTCCACGGGCCAAATCTGCTGCAGCTGCCAAGGTCATCAACGGCAGGGCTGGCGGTAGGGCGGGAGCCACCCTTTCCAAACACAGTGGAGGACGTTGGATGCTCTCCCAGAAGCAGTGCTGCAAACCCACCCCAAATGGTCCCAACACAGGCAAAAAGAAATATTATTCTCTCATTTTAAAAATAAAAAGCTTGATAAGATACCAAGAAAACAGTGCTGGCCCAGCCCTGCTTCTGCTCCTGGGGCATCCAGGGTGTCACTCTGCTTCAGGGACAGGGACGTGGATGTTGCACTGGGTATGGCAGTGCAGGTGCCTAGGGAATGAAGGGATGCTCTCTTCCAGGGAGCTGCTGGGAGACTGAGCACTGACACTTTTTTGAATCTAACACTGCAGGGCATTAACATGGGAGAGCAGTTTAGTGAAAAGCAGAGAAAATCTTATTAACGTTTTGGTTTTTTTTTTTCATGTTGAAATTATACTTCTGCTCCATAGGCTGAGTGATGAAAGAGAACAGCTGTGTCAATAGTCCATAATGGGAGGGCAAAAAGATTTGTTTGCAACCATATTGGCTCTTAGGAAAGGTTTAAAGGCTATGTTTGAAGCTTTGCATGGCTCTAGCACTAAAGGACTGGGGAAGGAGTGGGAGGTTGCAGGTGTACTCAGAGCATCCCCCAGCCACTTTAAGGCAGATGTAAAACCAAGCAGCAGGAGAGCCCGAAAAGGTGAGACCAAAGTGCCAGTGAAGATCAGAGCTCAGATGCCAACCAAGATTCCCTGTCTGGGACTTGTTGTAGAGTGCAAAATGTGCTCACCTGTGCTGCTGATAAAGTGTTGCTGATGGGGGAAGATGAGCAGATCAAGGCAGATGTCACTTAAAGAGGAAAGGCAAGAGTATGGTGAAATTTCATGCAAGAGGTTTATCTTTGTGCTGGCCAGGAGGTTCTGGACCATATATTCCAGAGCAGAGTATGCTGCCCTGGTATTTCTGGAACATATATACCAGAAAAACAGTGGCTGCTGGGTCCTGCAGGAACTGCGGCCTCAAGAGGGTCCTGGATCCACATTCTCTTCAGCTGGTTTGTGTAAGCTGAGGAGGATTTTGAAAAAAAAAAAAACAAAACACGTGTTTTGTTTTGTTTTGTTTTGTTTTCAAATTTTTCAGCTCCTTATTTAGGCATTTTTTCCCCTTGTGGGAGATCTTCCTTGCTTGTTTACTCCTGCTACAATCCCATGGTAATAAGAATTGCTTACATTCAAATTCAGTTTGTTTATCCTCTGCTTTCTTTAGCAGACAAAGACTTAGAAACACTTTTGTAGGTAAAATACTGAAGCTGCTCATTTTAGATAAGTTGGCAGGTGATACAGAAAGTTTTATTCTGAAATTTAGAGAGGTCAAATTAAAAATGGCATGTCTCTGTCATCTAAATGAATATTTTTCCATGTAATGCCCAAGGTGATTATGCCAGAGAGAATAGAGAGAAAATATTTCTGTGTCCTTTTCGTTTTTCTTGGAAATCCCTTAAGACCCCCAATGTAACAAGTTTTGCATGTAGATTGCTTTGAATGTTATATAGTGAGCATCTTTGTTTTCCTTCATTTGGAACATCTGCTGAAGGGTAAGATGTATCTTCCTCTAGAAATGTCTGCTTTTCTCCATTGACTACAAGGGGAATAGTGGCCTGTGAGCACTGCTGGTTCCAGCTCAGCTGCTGGGCAGGTACTGGTGTGCTGCCAAGGCATATCATCACCAGTTAGGGAGTGAGCAAACAAAGTGTGCGGAGATAAAGCCCTCCCTGACCACAGTTCTGCCTGAAAACTTTGCTTTGTGTGCCCTTTATATTTCTGTCCTGCCATCAGCATGACTTCATGCAGCATCTTGGAGGTCCTGAGTTATTTATTCTGGTAGTTAAGCTGTTTGCTGATCCTCAGGGCAAATCCACACCACCTCTCCATGGGCTGGAAGAAAGTCAGGGGTGCTTCAGAGCAGAAGGACAGAAATTAAGATCGTCAAAAATGGCACTTGATTAGCAACCTCCTTCATGCCCTATCCTCTGCATTTGATGTAGGCAATCAGGACAAGGCGTTGCCAAGGCTACGAGATCTTGTCAATCTGCCTTCCAGGTCCTCTGTGGCTTCTCTCTTCACCCCCTGATTGTGCCCAGACTCTCTGTTTAAATACCATCTGCTTCAGCTGCAATTTGCACAAGTATCCCAAAGGGCTTTGCTCTTGATTCTTGGGTAATCTGCCCTTTGTATGCTAACCCTCTACAGATGGTCTTGTTACAGAGAAAATACACTTGTCTTTGAAGAATGATAACATAAGGCTGTGAAGGAACAAAACACAAGCAGGTCAAATCTAAGACTGATGCTGCCTGAGCCAGATTCTGCTGAGGAGAATTTCTGAAGACAACTTGCGATCAAAGCAGTAAAGCAAGAATTTGCCATAACCACTGAAAGGGTTAATGGAAGATCCAGTTGTAGTGAAGTATCTATCTGCTGCACATTCCAGCTCATATTCTGCAAGCAAAATAACCTACTGGTGTCAGGAAGTGTGTCAGCTGGGGAGTAAGGACTTTGCCATGGTGATCCGGAGCACCAATGTGAATCCAGCTGGGTTTAAAACTGGCTGAGTTGCAAAGGTTAGATGCTGATCGTTTCCTGCTTTCACTCTCTCTTCCTGTAAGTTTTGTCTCTTGCATAAAAAAAGGCTTGAGGTAGGCTAGTGGGGTTGTTGCTGGCAAGGAACATCCCTTAAACCACCAGTCTGATCACAACAGCATTAGAAACTAATTAATAAGTAAGATTAGTCCCTTCCCAGCAGGTTCATGGTAAGGTGTTGTACACAGTATCTGACCTGTACCTGTGTACTTCTTGCAGTGTTACAGGAGGAGTATTATCCCAATCAGTAGAATTTATTAATATTTTCAGGCTTCTCCTTTTTGCTGTTTCTCTTGTACTCCTACAGCACATTTAGAAATTCTTTTGCTAACAGCATCATATTTGGAAAGGCCCATCTGCATTCTGCTACAGGCTGTCCTGCTAACACTACATGTTATTCAAGCTGCTTGCCTGATGCTTCTGATTTTAAGACCCTCTTTCCCCTTTTGTTTTGGTTTGCAGCCTTTTCCTGTTTGGCTGAGATGAAACGTTAAAAGCATCCTGACTGAGCCAGGTAGTTCAATATTTACTGTGTACGAACTACTATTTAAAAGTGTTAAAAGTAGCAGTTTCTGAGAATAAAGCATAAAAAAAGCATATTGTTTTGCACATTTTATGAAACTATTGCAGGAGTGATTTGAAATTTGATGAGTGTGTTGTATCAAGACCGCCTGTCTTGACAAAAATTCCCCTAAATGAAGCTAAATGTATGAACCTTGAAAATAATCAGAGTTTGCATAGGAATGGCTTGCAGGGGTTTCGCAGCTGAATTCCTCTGGAGTGTCTCCTTTCCAGCAGCTCTGCGCTCTGCTGGGAAGGTTACCTTGAAACTGTCAAAGCAGTGTTGCACTCTCACTTCCCTGCAGCCACTTCTGCTCACCACCAGAGCTCTGGGTCCAGTCCATGTCAGCTGGAGCTTCCCTCAGAATCCAACATGAGCAGATATTTTCTTCAAACATGGCCAGCAAAGAGATTTTTGCTTGGTGTCCCATCTTATCTTTGTACCCTGCAATTGAGCCAGCATGCCTTGTGGCAAGTCAAGGAAGGGAACTTAGGGAAAAGCTGGACCTGCCTCTCACAGGGTTACTCTTCCGAGTGTGACTCTGTCAGCCTGGCAGGGTCTTCCCTGCCTCTTGGACTTTCCCACTGGTGTTCCCATGAGTCAAGGCAGGAACCTGGACAACCCTTTCTTTCTGGCTATTGCCTGAATTTTCTCCTCATGTCTCTGTACATTCATTTGGTTCCCTGATTTATGAGGTACCGTAATTCCTGTCTAATTAGGGTTTTCTCTCTTAGCTAAGGAGGTGGGAGAGGGGTGAGGAGTAATGATGGACAGGAGATATGTTGCAGAGGAATAGAGAAGAGCAGGAAGCAACTCTCTCACAGTTATCTACATGGCTGAGGAGAAGAGGGCATTGGACTCTTGGAGGATATTCTTAAGTCTACAGGACTGTAGATTCAGCATGAGATGGAGGATAAAATGGTCCCTGATCAAAGGAGTCTCTTAAACCACACGGGAATCAGAATCATAGAACACCATAGTTAGAAAGGACCTCCAGGA